>NC_056728.1:182014247-182281903 GCF_019279795.1 Protopterus annectens
GTACATACCCCCTGTTAAAATGCCAGGTTTTTGTGATATAAAAAATGAGACCACAATAAATCATTTCAAAATTTTTCCCACCTTTAATGTAACCTACATGTACAATTCAATTGAAAAACAAACAAATATGTTAGTGGAAAAAATATAAAAAATGTACAATGAGCTGGTTGCATAAGTGTGCACACTCTTAAACTAATATTTTGTTAAAGCACCTTTTGATTTAATTACAGCATTCAGTCTTCTTGGGTAGGAGTCTATCAGCATGGTACAACTTCACTTGGCAATATTTGCCAACTCTTCCTTGCAAAACCGCTCCAAATCTGTCAGATTGCGAGGGCATTTCTTGTACATATGGCCCTCTTCAGGTCAATCCACAGATTTACTATTGGATTTAGATCTGGGCTCTGGCCGGTTCATTCCAAAACTTTAATTTTCTTCTGGTGAAGCCATTCTCTTGTTGATTTGGATGTATGCTTGGGGTCATTGTTGTGTTGAAAGGTGAAATGCCTCTTTATCTTCAGCTTTCTAGCAGACACCTGAAGGTTTTGGGCCAAAAGTGACTGGTAACTGGAACTGTTCATAATTCTCTCCACCTTAACGAAAGCCCCAGTTCCAGCTAAAGAAAAGCAACCCCAAAGCATGATGCTGCCACCACCGTGCACCATGGGATGGTGTTCTTTTGGTGATGCAAACTGTTGTTTTTGCACCACAAAGTTCAACCTTGGTCTCAGCAGACCATAACACATTTTCCCACATGCTTTTGGGAGACGATGCATTGTTTTGCAAATTTTAACTGGGCCTGTATGTTTTTCTGTGTAATAAAAGGATTCTGTCTTGCAACCCTACCCCATATTCCAAACATGTGGAGAATACGGGCGATTGTTGTTACATGTAGTACACAACCAGTACTTACCAGAAATTCCTGCAGCTTCTTCAGTGTTGCTGTAGGTCTCTTGGCAGCCTCTGTGACCAGTTTTTGTCTTGTCTTTTCATCAATTTTGGAGGGACGTCCAGTTCTTTGCAACATCACTGTTGGTGCCATATTTTCTCCACTTTTTGATGACTGTCTTCACTGTGTTCCATGGTATATTCAATGCTGTGAAAAAGTTTTTGTACCCTTCTACTGATACCTTTCATCAATGAGATCCCTTTGAGGCTTTGTAAGCTCTCTGCGAACCATGGCTTTTGCTGTAGCAGGCAACTGAGTAAATGTCAGGAAAATCCTACTAGGACAGCTAAACTTTATTGGGGGATAATCAGAGTCTCTTTAATTGAAGGCAGGTGTGTACCCAAAAAGACTGAATGCTGTAATTAAATCAAAAGGTGCTTCAACAAAGTATTAGTTTAAGGGTATGCACACTTATGCAACCACCTTATTGTACGTTTTTTATTATTTATATTTTTCCCCTAACAGATTTGTTTGTTTTTCAATTGAATTGCACAGGTTATAGGTCACATTAAAGGTGGGAAAAGTTTTGCAATGATTTATTGTGGTCTCATTTTTTATATCCCAAAAACCTGGCATTTTAACAGGGGTGTGTACACTTTTTATAGCCACTGTAAGTCATAGACAAAATTCAGCTGGTACTATTTGACTTACAAATATGCAGGAGATTCATAAATGTAGGGTTTGTGGATGCCTTGTAGACCAAGCATAGATTACCCCTCAGCAATCTATATGAGATTGAGTAGAGGGAAGTGTCTTTAAGGCAGTCTGAATAAGGCAGGTTTGTTATGCCTTGTATTGTTTTTGTAAGGAGCCTCAGAGGTTGCTCTAGTTGCAGCATATGCTTGGTCAGGTACATACCGAAGGGAGCATTGTAGTCTATAATTGGTCTAATAAGGGCATAGTATGGTGGGGTAATGACTTCTTTGGACCTAGATGCCATGTCCTTACTTATACATTGTGCAACATAAAAGGATTTTCTCACCACACTGGCCATGTGGTCGAAGGTTAAATTACTGTCTATGTGCATACCCAGATTCCTGACCACTACATTCACTCCTGGTGCCATATTATCAACATGGTAATTAGCCGGAGTGGTTAAATTCCCAAAGAGTACAATTATGCATTTCTTAGCATTGAGTTTAAGACCATGGCTTTGGCACCTTTTGTTATTCAGAAAAATGCCTTCTTGAAGAATGTTAATGTCTACAGGGGAGTCAATGACAACTCCTAACTTGCAATCATCTGCAAACGTAGTCAGCCATAAACCTTCAGTGTTTGCTTCCACTTCAGAGAAATAGATGTCAAAAAGTAGTGGGCCCAGTACCAAGCCCTAGGGGACTCCACTACTGACTGGTCTCTTGGTGAAGGTGGCCTCACCTGTTTTGACCTCCTGGGACCTATCTGTGAGCCAGTTGGCTATACAGTGGGTGATAAAAGGGTTTATACCTAATTTAGTGAGCTTGTCTATAATTCCTGAGTTGGGTATTGTATCAAAAGCCTTGTCCAGGTCGAGGTAAGCTGTGTAGACAGTCTAACCCTCATCTATTGTTTTGGTGACCCTGTCAAAGTCCACCAGATTTAATAGGCATGACCTTCCTTTAACAAAGCTGAATTGTGACAAGTCCTGCATTTGCAGGTTACCTATGCCCTCACTTATCATGTTCATCATGATTCTTTCCATAGTCTTACATATGAGCCTTGTCAGACTTATGGGCCTGTAGTTACCCAGATCGGACTTGGGCTTTCTTTGTGCAGTAGAATGTCTGTAGCCATCTTTCATTCCTTGGGCACAAAACCTGACTGTGGGCTCCAGTTGAAAAGTGATTCAGGTGGACCAGAGAGGTGATGTTTCATGCTATTTAGTAATCATCCCTGGATGTTATTGGGGCCCACTGATGCAGTGTTTTGGCCTTGGAAAGTGCATTGATGACCTGTTCCCTAGTAATGGTTGGGGGATTGTGGTAAGCGGTATTTCCTTTGGACTACCAGGGGTCGAGTGGAGGGAGAAATTTGAGCTGAACCTTTCAGCCAAAAGTTTGGCAATGGCCCCTTGTTCACAATGGGTGATGCTATTTACAATAAGTTCTGTGCATTTTTTGCATATTTACCTTGAGGTTATGGACATAGCTGTAGACAGCTTTGAGGTTGTCGTTTGACTGAGATGCTATTTTTTCTCCAAATGTAGCCTTTGAATCATTAATTAACCCTCTTAGTTGCCTGTTTAGATTGGTCAGGGGGGTTTTAGCATGTTGGGTTTTGCTCCTCTTACACTTGGTCAAAATGTTTTCTTTTGTTGTATTACCGGTTGATATTGTGATTCTACCAGGGTGGCTTGTCATTTGAGTTTGCCTTATTCTTAATACGAGTGGGCTCAGCTCACTCTATACAGCTGTCAACTGGATGTGGAACATTGCTCCCCCATGTTAGTGACTACAAGGTCAAGGATGTCTGTAACCCTGGTAAGAGAATGGACCAACTGTTCCAGGATGTTGGTATTAATGAAGTTTAGGAATCAGTGGTCTTGTGCATTAGAAGTGGTGTAGGATTCTCAGTCTATAGAGAGGTAATTGAGATCCCCATGTAGATTATATTGGGTTGAACGGTGAGGAACTCTAGTACAATGAGATAGGTAATACGGGTTTCCTAGGACATGAAGGGGGAGCTATAGATTGTAAGGATATGGTACAAGACCCTTTTTATGGTGAGTTGCACATGTATGAGTTCCAGTGGATCAGGCAATTTAACTGGTCTGGGTGTGAGGTTGTTTTTAATGTAGACTGAGACTCCTCCACCTTTAGTTCCCTGCTTTTCAGTAGCTGGTCTAAAGGTGTGAAAGGCATTATAACCTTGAGCTACTGGGGTACTTTTCGCAACTTTAAACTAGGGCTCTGTTACTACACAGATGTCTACACTCCCCAGGGAGAGAAAGGCTTGCAGAGAGTGGAGTTTCTTCTTTAGACTTCTAGCATTGAGCAGTACTTCCTTCAGATATTCCTTCTTAGGTTCCGTTAAGTTAGGAGGTTTATCAGTTTGGCATTGCCCACAAAAGGCATTATGGGAGTAGAAAAGGTCTTTGCCAATATCTGAAAGCCTAGGATAAGTGCAGACCATCCCTGGCAAAGCAGCATGGCCTGTCAGCCATCTCCCTGGCTGTCAAATATTGTCCTCCTTGGATTGACATCAGAAGCTAAACCGATTGTTAAAGTCAGGCATTTCGTGTTGGTAACATGGCATCATCCTTGCAGAAAGTAGTATGCTGCCCAGAGCTAGGCTCATACCTGCCTGTGGCACTTGCCCTTGGCATTCTGAATACAGCTGTTCGATAAGGTAAATGGCAATGGCAATGCATTCATTGGTATCCCATTTGTTCCAGGGGTAATCCAGCAGTTATTTGTTATGTGAAATGGCTCTTACTGAAGTACCACTGCTAAAGAAGGATACCTCCACGGAGCTTTTATTGAATGATTCTTTTTATTAGTTAGGAGGTTTGTCATTATTTTCCTCCATTTAAAGAATCTAAAATCAGTAGTCATTTTAAGTAGGCTTTTGGTAGAAGCTCTGAGTTTTGATGCGGTTCTGAATTCATTGGCCTGTGGTTTCTTCACCTTTATGAATTGCAGTGCAAGTTAGAGGAAGGTAATGACTTCTCATTATTTTAATTCTTGCAGTGCTATTATAGTTGTCATTAATACATCACATGCCCTTCATTTATTGCAGCTTTTACCATAATGCTGTTCGTGTCATTATGGCACATCAGACATCCTTCATCTGCTGCAGCTTCTACCACAATGCTGTCTTAGTCAAGATACCTTTCATTTGTTGCAGCTTTAACTACGGTGCTGTCCCTTGATGTCATTATGACACATCACACGACCTTCATCTGTTGCAGGTTTTACCACAGTATTGTCCTTTCTGTCCTTATGACACATCATATGTGCTTTAGCCATTGCAGCTTTTACTACCATGTTTATCTTTGCTACCAATTTATTCTTTATATTCTTGATAAAGTAACGACAGTCATGAATACTTGAATACTTTAGTCACTGAACTTAGTCTGTGTAACAATTTCATATTTCTAATGTTTCTAGACCCATTGTTAGGTACAAGTGCAAAAATGCTTCTTTCTTGGGTCCTTTGGTCTGATTTCAAAAGACCAATGCAGTGATTTTTTTGCTCATAAAATGTGTGGGATTATATTACAAGCAGAGTACTGTATCTTGACTCCAGTTAATTATTTTTACAGAATACACCCAACTGTAAGTTCAGATTCAATTCCTCGTTTTATGTGCAGTTAAACTATTTAAAATAATTTCTTGCAGTCTCTATTAAAGTTCTGACAGAAAGTTCAGTCTGGAAAGATGAATCACATTGTATTCACTAAGTACCTCAGCTGTGGGGCCCTACTGCAGTTTTATTATAGTGAGTATTTAATAAAACAACATAAATTAGCTTTTACACTACGAGAAAGCATGTACTTTGTGACTGCAGGCACCTGACTGAGATAAATTGTCCTCTCAGAAGCAGAATTCAAAGTGGAAAAGAAAAGGAGATCAGATAATAATCAGTCAATATGACAGTACTGCGTTGTGGCTTCTTCACTAAATCCAATCTCACAGTAAAGTGAATGGAGACGAGGAGAAGTCCTTTGAAATGGAGTTTTTTACCAGTCGGCCCTGTTATTGTATATAGCGGTTCAATTATGTCTATGGCAGTGCAGCACAGTAGATTAATCTCATTTGCTGCCTGCATTTTTTAAAAGATAGAACTATAATAAAAGATAAACAAGTTAATGTTTTCCAAAAAATAGAGATACAGCCAGCAGTGATAGAAGTGGATAGAAAAGCTCAGAAATTATATAGTAAAGCATTTATTTCCAGCCTGCAAAATTTGAAGATTTAATGGAAAGAATGAAAAATATTATTTTGCTGAGGGAATGAAAATGAGGCCACATTAATTGTTATTCTATAATGATGCATGACCCATTTCGTTGGCCTTTGGCTTTGTGAACATTTCTGCTTTGTTCACCAGCTGTTCTGTGATCTTGTCATTAAAATGCTCAGAATACTGATCAGCAGATTATTATTCGGAATGGGTCTGGGGTCATATATCTCTGCAGACTATAAAAGTTTTGTATCTCATGAACTACTTAAATGTAATGAAGTAAAAGACAAATGAAGTATCTAATTAAAACACATACACACCACTACAACTTGCATACTGTGTGATATTTGTGCCTGAGTACTCTAAAATGTAAGCCATTGCTCAGTTCGTCATCATTCAAGAATTGTCACTGAAATTACTTCTGCAAAACATTTAAAATGCTGTTGGGTAACATAATATGTAATGCTAACACATAATCCCATTGAATGCTATGAGACTGGCACAAGATATGCAAACCATCAGAGTATGCATGGGCATTATGTTATTACTGCCCTCATGCTAGGGACTGCTGTTTATCCACGGTGAATTTATAAAAGTTAACATGAAAAAGGAGCTCAATCAACATCCTTAAAGGGTACACCCTAAGATCCCACCTTTTTCAAGGAATGCTGTATTTCCATCCATCTGCTGGTGTTATCCATCTGTCTGGGTATATATGTCACGCATATTTCCTGGAGTAGCATATACCTAGTATGTTTACTAAAACTGTGTCGTAGCCACAGCCTGTAGAATGGTGCTTATCTATGATACCATATGCACGGTAGACTGAAACAGTTCCAAGAAATGCAGAGGCATGCTCAGCATGCTCAGTGTCATACAGTCTGTGTGGAAGGGGCAGAAAGTCACAGAGTCATAGTCAATGGCAGTTCCCTCCTAGATCAGTACTGTATAAAAACAATAATCAGGAAGATATTGCATAATTCAGAACTGTCATGGTGCTTTAGCAAGTGAGGCAGTAGGAATACAGACTGACAGGCATATACAGAAAGCATTTGCTTAGGAATAACGTCATCTGTTCTTATCATGTGGTTTCCTTAATGTCACACAGCTGTTACTCACAACAGGACAAAAGTCACTATGGCCATATCAAGCAGAGAGACCAATTTGTGGTTAAGAACATATCTACCTAATCTTGTCTAACCATATCTAATCACATGCAGCCATGTCATTTTGCCAGATTCCCACTTTAGGATATTTCTCATTGAAAATGAGATTTTGTAAATTTTTTTACTCCCTCAACCAATGTAAAGTAATCAGTCATACTTTAAAGGTCCCACTATTGTATGTCACAACCAGGATCTCTCTTTTGTGACTCCTCTCACTGATGCAGATTTCTTACCCCTTAGTTTCCAGAATCCGTGATATTAAAAAGAGTATAAAGGATTAGTCCAGATAAAATTGCTTTAGCTAGCAGATCAAGGAGACTCTTTCCGATGCCCTCCCTGTGAGAGGAAGAAAGACACCTTGGTGAAGTTTCCAGTAGTTTATTCAGTTAAGCAGTTAGATAGATGAGTGTTTTTCTTCTAATACATTGCATTCAACAGGTCATTTACTTAAAGAAGGTTACAGACAATGGTGGGAAGGTCCATGGGAGTTGATTGGAGGAAAATCTAGGAGATGGAAAAGCAAGATGCCAATCACAAGAGGTTAGTCCATTATTTGAATATTCCTGAAAAACCTGTGAGCATTATCCAGTTCAGCAGCCTGTGGAACCACATTCTTAGTTAAAAGGTTTTATTTTTATTTTTATTTATTGATTTATTTACATTTGTTGAGTGGGAGTGTCCAACTGGACGTAGGTCCATTTTCAGCAGAGGCCCGGGGAGAAATGCTCCACTGTCTGCCTGGGATGACATGCTTGACAAGCCACGCTGCTTTGCAAGGGACAGCTTGCACCTGTCACCCCTGGGCTTCCGGATATTGGCAAAGGCTCTTGCCACCCCCATAGTGCCTTTTTTAGGCAAGGCTCAAATGATAAACCTACCACCCTAGAAAACAAAAATGGAAAAAAACTAAGGGTAATACTGCTCAATGCCAGAAGTCTAAACCTCAAGATGCACGGCCTTGAAGCCCTCCTCAGTATGGAGAACATCGATATCTGTGCTGTGACTGAAACCTGGTTCAAGGCTCCTGAGAGCACTACAGCACTATCAGGTTATACCTCATATCATGCGTTCTGGCCCCAAAATCCGGACCGAACCACAAAAGGAGGGGGAGTATCCATATTCATAAAGGATACCCACACCTCCAGGTTAGTGGCAACGCATGAAGCATCGGAGACCATCCAGGTGCAATTAACCATAGGTAAAACTGCCCTACAGTTTGTAGCATGCTACAGACCACCCTCTCAAACTCAGGAAACCCACACAGCCTTCCTGAAGACACTGGAGAGTATGAATGTCTCTCCAAACACCATCATATTGGGTGACTTCAACTACCCAAACATAGACTGGGAACATTACTCAAGCCCCAACACTCTAGCCCAAAGGTTCCTGGAGTTCATAAACTCACATGCTATGGAACAACTAGTCACCATTCCCACAAGAGGAGAAAATATGCTAGACCTGATCATCACAAACATGGGGACAAAATGCTCCACACCAGAAGTATATCCCTCATTGGTGAGATCAGACCATAAATTAATCTCACTGGAGATCCACATCCCGCCCCCAACCCCAGCAAAAAAGACCACAGTGAAGAACTTCTCAAAAGCAAACTTCACACTTCTTAAGACTGGAGTGGTATCATTCAAGGCCCCCGAGCCAATGGAAACCACAACCCACGCTGCTGAAACCCTTACAAATGCCTTCTATGAGCACCTCCAGGAATGTATGGATCAAGCAATCCCTAATAAAATCAAGACCCTTTCCACCAAAGGCAGGCACCCGGTCTGGTGGACCCCAGCCATAAACAAACTCTACAACAAGAGGAGAAAGCTACTACATGACAGAGCAAAATCCCTAAAAGGGAAGGCATCTCTGATCAATACTAGCAAAAAACTACAATCACTCATAAAATCATCCAAGGCCAACTTTGAGAGAAAAATCGCTAAAGACACAAAAGACAATCATAAGGCCTTCTTTAGCTATGTTAGAAACCTGGGTGGAAACTCCAAGATATGCTCAGAATTAGTCCAAAATGATACAAAAATCACTGGACCCACAGACATTGCCAACATACTGGCAGACAGGTTCAGTGCAAATTTCTCCCTCCCCCCCCAAAAGGAGAAATATCTATCCCACCAGAGTCTAGCCTCCCAAACATCTCAGATGCCCAGGTGAGAGCTGCTCTCTAAAGCAAAAAACACAACATCAATGGGACCGGACGGTGTCCCCGGCTGTGTGCTACACAAACTCAATGAGGAACTAAACCCACACATAAGGCTGCTGTTTAATCTTAGCCTTACTACAGGATACGTACCCAAAGAATGGCGTACGGCAACTGTGGTCCCACTCCACAAAGGCGGTGCTTCTACGGACCCTGGAAATTACCGCCCCATAAGCTTGACGAGCCTTGTCTGCAAGGCTATGGAGAGGATCATAATGGAACTCATAAATAAAGACATTGGGGACCTACAGACACTGGATCCTACCCAATTTGGCTTTGTCAAGGGCAGATCCTGCCTCTTGAACTTGGTCGACTTTTTCAAAACAGTCACTAAGGCCAATGATGAAGGTAAGGCAGTTCACACAGCCTACCTTGACCTAGCAAAAGCGTTCGACACAATACCCCACTCGGGCATCATAGAAAAGCTCACAAGCTTAGATGTAAACACATATGTCACAAGATGGGTTGCAAACTGGCTCAAGGACAGAACCCACAGGGATAGAGTTGCTGGTGCCATGTCAGACTCTAAGCTGGTCACGAGCGGTGACCCACAGGGCTCAGTCCTGGGTCCCCTCTTGTTCGGCATTTATTTTTCTGAAGTGCAGGCAAACATAGGGGGATTGTGGCTGGCAAAATTTGCAAGATGACTGCAAACTGGGCACCATAATTGACACTCCATCAGACACAGACATCCTCCAGAGAGGTCTCATAGAAATGGATAACTGGTGCCAGAGCCATGGGGGTTCAGGCACCTAGGTGGTGCGACAACCCACTGTGAGACAACTGGAGGTGGACAGATGGCAGTATGGAAGTTTAGCTGCAGTGACAAATGCCTGCAGACAATTCCCTGTGAAAAGAAAAGAACCCCCTGCACCCTAACCACAGGTGTGAGACAAAAACCTTGTATGTGATCTACACACTACACCCCGTAGAAAACACCATGTGCAACTAACACTGTAACATGTGCCTAGAATAGGATGCCAAGTGGGCATCAAAGTGGTACACTGAAACCTGTGTGCTGTGGGCAAAGCCTTTATTAATGCAAAATGTAAAGTAATGTGGGAAGTGCTTGGTGCATACTAAACCATGATATAATCATAACTTATAGAAATGTGCCACAGCACACAGGTTTCAGTGTACCACTTTGATGCCCACTTGGCATCCTATTCTAGGCACATGTTACAGTGTTAGTTGCACACGGTGTTTTCTACGGAGTGTAGTGTGTAGATCACATACGGGTTTTGTCTCACACCTGTGGTTAGGTGCAGGGGTTCTTTCTTTCACAGGAATTGTCTGCAGGCATTTGTCACTGCAGCTAAACTTCCATACTGCCATCTGTCCACCTCCAGTTGTCTCACAGTGGGTTGTCGCACCGCCTAGGTGCCTGAACCCGAGCCATGGCCTTAAGCTAAATGCCAAAAAATGTATAGTCATACCCTTTGGGAAAAACAAGGTAACCCCTAATTACCACATAGGTGGTAATCCATTAAACATGGAAGAAGTTATCAGGGACCTGGGGACCCAAGTTGACAGTAACCTCTCTTTTGACACTCACATTGCCAAAGTGGTTAGGAAGACCTTCTACATTGCCCACCTGATCATGAAGGGATTCACATCCAGATCAGGAGAGGTCATTGTACCCCTGTACTCTTCACTTATCAGACCAATGATTGAGTACAACGCCCCATTCGAATGTACCTTACCCGACACCTGCAGCAGTTGGAAAGACCCCAAAAGTTCCTCACCAAAAGGATAAAGGGGCTCAAACATATGTCATACGCTGCCCAACTGAAGAAACTCCAGCTCTATTCAGTCACATACTGTCTGCTCAGAGGTGATCTGTGCCTGACATACAAGGCCATGTCCAGCCCGGAATTAATGGACATGCTCCACCTCAAAAAATCCAAATCCACCAGAGCCATGAGAGCAAGAGACTTAAACCTCAACACGGATATAAATAGGACGTGCTGGAGGGACAGATTCATCACCCAGAGACTCCCTACACTATGGAACAGAATCCCAGTCCATGTGAGGCAGAGCCCCTCACTGACTCTGTTCAAGAGAAATCTTGACGAGTGGATGGGAGATCGTAGGTTTACCCCGGGAATCATCTCTGTGTCACTGCTGGACAGAGGCACAGCAAACTAATGGGTATAGTATTCTCATCCTAAGGGGTGGTGAAAGCCACACACACTCTGGCTAGGCTTATAAATGCCCTAGGGCAGATAGCCTAGTATGAACCTATGAACCTATGAACCTACATTGGATTACATAGTAATTAACAATTTAACATAGCAATTAGTTACAAACATATTTACAGATGAAGAACATAGTACATCAGTAGACAACTTTTTAACTTCTAACAAAGAAAACATGACAACACACTATGAAGTACAACTATAGAACTATATTTAAGAAAAACACTTTCACCTGAGCTTCATCAGGTCCATCTAACAGAGTGGTTTACACTTGGATCATTGAAAATGCGTGTTTTTATGAGGCTATCCCCATACTTTATTAGCCTGTTCTGCAACACATGTAAAATGAAAGGTTGTGTATGCATCAGTGGGGCTCATATTCCTTGGAGCCAAGTAAGTAAGCTTTATTACAGAACTTTTTCTAGTCTATCACATATAATATCAGAGGTTGTGCCAACTTTTATGGGGCTCATTATCTCCTGATGTATAATATGAAGGGATAATATTATCTTGTATAACAAAAAAGGTTAACAGTGCCTCGTTATAATATACATGATTAATGTGACCAGTCCCCCTTCTTCTTCCTCTTGATGAAGAAAGACCTTTTTATTTGCAGGAAACGTAGTCACTTAAAGCTACACAAGGTGATTCCCATTTTTGAACAGTACATGCTGTGACACCCCTGCACTGGCCCAGTAATCAAGGAGCCTCAGTCCTCACCACTGGCAACAGCTAGGGGATGTACACACTGGGAGGATGACAAGTACACACACAGTAAAGTGCAATTTCCCTTAAGAGCACACAGAGATCACAGTCAGTCTGGGGCTGGTTTCTCCCTCTCTCTCCAGATCCCCAATAAGACTTCCCACTGGCACAGCTATAGAGTTGAGATCTCAGCCAAGTGGCTAAGCTAAGACCGCCAGCACCCTCTCTGTCCAACCAGTGCTTCGTGTCCCTGCCCAAAGTAGCTGACACACACACTTTGAGATTTGAGTGATATACAAACATGCACAGAAAGGCTGTCACATGTTTACTAGCTATGCGCCCTTTTGGCCAGACTATAACGTAGTTCTAACTGCCACCAGCCACCCTTATCAGCTACTATAAGTAAGAAAAGTAAAAGGCAATACTCAACAATCAACACAGTAACTTTAGAGTTCAAAATCACAGGAATGTATTTAAAACAACATTGCAAGACAGTCTCAAATAAATAAAAAAAAATCTAAAATAATATCTGCTATATTCCTAACTATATCTAAAAGAGTTACTATGCCCTAAAAAACTTACTTACAGAGCAGGGCAAGTGCAGATGGTGGTGATGAGTGGATGTTTCCAGGTCAAAGACAAAATACAAAATGCACAGTCTGTCTCTGAGAGAGTTCTTAAATTAATATCAAATATTACTGCTGGGTTAGCTTGGATGACATCACTTTTTGTCACCTGACATAAGTTCCCAAGCTAAACCCCCCATTGTAGCATTTGACATTTCATTGTGAAAAATACATAGCCTTCAGATGTTTGCAGTTGCTAGAAGACATAAAACAACAAAACACTTACAAAACAATGTAGAAGGCACCCTAATTCTAGACATCCTGTCTCCTTGCTGCATTGAAACTAACTTTTATAACACAATCGTAAAACAATTTAATTTCAACTTATTTTCTTGAAGTTTTGCAAGTTAACTCTGTATGCTCCAGTTTCTACTATTAAAACCTAATTTTGCACAGGCATATAGTTTATATACATTTCTGTTTTAAGCCAGCAGAGCATGCTGCGGTTACATTTTAGCTCAGTACATAACATACAGTTCTGTATAAATCATATCAGTATTCACAAATGATGTAGAATTATTTACAAAATTCTAGATAGCTGGGCTGACACTGTGACATATGTATCTGGAGAAATAGCATACAGTGGAAAACAAGCCACAGTGCTCATTTTTACAGATCTCATGGATGTGCACAAGTAGGAGGACAAAGGTAAAAAGTAAATAAAGTCTGATATCTTAGAACCTTTTTTGTTGGCTTTCTTTGCCCATGGGATAAAAATCCAACAAGTAGTGAACTGCAGAGTATACAAAACCTTTTAACAAACATAAGAATCTCAGATCTTCTTTGAGCACAGGCAAATTGTGCCTATGGTGTAAAAAATATAGCAATGTAGAGTGGTGCCCTGGAACAACAATTTCCATTGTACTGCAGATTATAGAATTTTCGTTAAATGAGGGCCCAGTGGCTACAGTATTTATACCTGGTTGTTGTTGGGTAGCTGCAGTGAGAGGTGAAGTGCTCCTGGCCCTAAAGTGTTTTAAGGCACTCTAGCCTGGGGTCTTCACTGTCAAGGTTCTTCCTGAATCTAGTAGTTACTGAGGGCTCTTCTGTTCAGATTCTTCCTCTCTTCAGGTTCCAGGTGATAAAGTTAGTGCAAAAGAGGCTAGATAGCTCTGTGCATGGCTAGATAAAAGGCTTGAAACTGGGAGTGATCAGGTGGAAGGGTAGCTAACCAACCTCCTGAAAGAGGGGGTGGTGCCATTGGGCCCAGACTGGGCTTAGACGATGTAAGAGGCTGATGTAATCAGTATGGGAGTGGGCTGTCAATCAAACTGGGAGGCTAATATTTGGCCACCATTTCTCACTCTTAACACCAAAAGGAAAGCCCATGTCCCAAATCAATATTAGAAAAAAAACACATTTCAAATAACTGAAAGTTGCTGTTTAAGTTTGTGCACTTACAAACCCACGCCAATTACTTTTTAGATGTGTACACATCTAAAGATCACACAAAAAAGAAAAAATACTACTAATAATAATAATGTGGATTGTTTTCTATGTCACTAGTGCACCAGATAAATCATGCTAATGTATATGCAGGGATTTATAAATGACTTCTGTATTAGACATCCCACAGTGAATCTTCAGTATCCCACACTTCATCTGGAATGACTACCAGCCTCTAACTTGCTGTTGCCACCAGTGTGCCTGAAATCTGTAAAACTGAAACTGAGAAAGGCTACCTGGTTAAACCTGCCAGGTACATACCTAGCTGAAAATGTAAAATTGATTGTAAAGCTCTGATAAACCAGCTTCCATAATACCAATAACACTAACGTAGATTTGCTGGTTTGGTTTTCTTAACCAACATCTGCACCACAATCTTGTCTGAATAAAATGTCACCCTTCTATTTTCCAGTTTACTGTTCTGCACCATTGTGGCTTTCTAAATTTTTATAATCTCAAAAAGTGCCACATCCTTTCTCCACTCTTCTGCCCAATCTTCTGGCCATAGATCTGCAAAACATTCTCCAGCAAAAAAAGATGCCATACCATGTGCTCCAGCCAAATTGGTGAACAAGCTCAACTCTTCTTGTGAAACCCAGTCACTCTGCCAAAATGACACCCCATAAAAGGAATCAAGAAATGATGCTCGTAGCTCTGATCTTATTTGACCAGCTTTGTGACTCACACCCAGTGATGCTTGCTTTTACCAGCCTTCAGAAACAGGCAGCTGACCTACAAAACATCCTAACTGGACTGATAGCACTACAGGCAAAGTTTAGCATGTCTAGTAATTCTGTCACCTCTCTAATCCTTACCTTGTCCTTCACTTGAAATTGACTGATCATTTGCTGCAACTTCACCAGCCTATCCTGGGGTAAACAAAATAGCCTTGTTTTGCATCTACTGTCAAACCTAAGAATTTCAAAGCTTTTGTGGGGTCTTCCTGTTTGTCAGGTGCTAACAGAACTCCTAACTCATCACACATCAACGCTATCTGAGCACCTTCCTTACCCTCCCAAATTAACAAAAAAATTGTCCAAGTAGTGAACTGCCTTCTGGTTCATCTCCCATTGTAGCACATAACTAAACTTCTGGAATGTAGCCAATTGGCATAGCCTTGTCGAAATAAAATTTTCCATTCATAAATGTGGCTAACATTGGTCATTCAACCACTCTCACCAGTAATAAACAAAAGGCAGATTCAATGTCCAGTTTTAATAACCATGGGTCTGCAAACTCTCTAATAGAACTAACAGCATTGCCAAGTGATGAATATTGAACCTTGGTGCCTGTCTTTGCAATATAATAATTAACCAAATCCCCTCTCAGAAAGACAAATGATGAATCAGTTGGAATTCTCCTTGTTTGTTCTTGCATACCAAGCCAAAAGGAGACACCCTGAAATTCTTGAATGGACCAAATATCCTCCCCATGACTTCCTTATCAATCAAAGCTTGCAAAACATGTATCTTTCCTTGAGTGGGGAGTCACTTTTTGCATGCCTTATTGTTTCCTTTAACCATAGATTTAATGGAAAACCCATATTGAAACCGTTGTATGACCTCCTTCGCCATAACCTGGGTTGGACAAGCCCTCAAATATCATCAAAACACCAATACTAATTGGGGTGTAACAACTCTTCTTTCCTGGAGAAACCTTGAAAGGGATCTAAACCCCTTTAACCTTGACAATTTGACCTACCCCTAATGCTCTGATAGACCAAACCTGCATGCCACTCATCTCTTGAGTGAGGGCTGACAAGTTCCTTCCTTATGCCAACATTTTTGTGTGGTGTGTGGTCTTCCATACATAGAACATATATGTGCAAAATGGCACACTGGCCCGACACACTTATAGCCCAATTAAAAACTAACATGTCCTTGTCCTGTTTCCTCACTCTTTCATGAAACTTGATGACCACCAGCAGTGTTTAGTATAGTAGCTAACCAGATATTGGCATGCCTGACCTCCCAACACAGTGTGTTATCCACTGCCTTCCTTTTCCTAAAACATTGGGTGTACCACCGCCATGCCTTGTTTAGCCATAACTGATGTGTCTTCCTAATTGTCAGAAAATAAGCCAGGAGCAGTAAAACCTGCAAACTGTCCTTCACCAACATAACTGCCATATAATACATGAAGCCTAACATCCAATTGTCCCATGTATGTGCTCTGAACTTGCCCTGTTTTTTCTTACCTAGTGCTGCCAAAGCTGTCAACAAATCCTTTGTTATAGGCACGTTGGTATCTTCTATCATCTGCACCCCCTCAGCATCAGTCTTCAAATATATCAATATTATTGTGTCTCCAAATCTTTTCTTTTACCTCCATGGTCATATGTGGGGTTATAAAGTCCCCAAAACAACCTGCCAAGAAGCCATTCCCTGGCCTCGAACCTAGACCCTCATTTACCACTCATCAGTGGCTGACACCTAGCATCTGAAAAGGCTGTATCTAAGTGAGCTGTGCCATCTGCACCATTGCATGCTCCTGTTAACCCTACCTGGTCTAAACTAATGTACTTGATGCTCAAATGTCATAAAATCCCCTCACCTGTTACTTTCCTGTTCCTCTACACCATGCAAAAACTTGCCTACTTGCTCTAACCTTGCATTGTCATTTAACAATAGAAATTGAACATTATCATCTTTATCTGATTCTCACCTTCTACTTGAGATTAATGATCAGCCTCCTTTCACTTTCTTCATCACCTGTTCTTGTCTTCTGTATCCTCCATTGGAATTGAAAGCTCTGCATTTCACAAAACTTCAGCCTCTTTAAACAAATGCATGGATCATGCTATCCCAAATAAAACCAAGACTCACTCCTCCAAAGGCAGGAGACCTGTCTGGTGGATCCCAGCCATAAATAAGCTATACAACAGAAGGAGGAAGCTACTACATGATAGAGCAAAATCCCAAAAAGGGAAGGCATCCCTGATCAGTACTAGCAAGAAACTACGATCCCTCATAAAATCATCTAAGGCCAGCTTCGAAAGAAATATTGCACAAGGCGCTAAAGATAATTACAAGGCCTTCTTTAGTTATGTCAGGAACCCGGGTGGCAACTCCCAGATATGCTCTGAGTTAGTGCAAAATGACAAAAAAATACACTGAACCCACAGACATTGCCAACATCCTGGCAGACAGGTTCAGTGCAAACTCCCCCCCCCCAAAAAAGAGCAAATGTCTATCCCAACAGAGTGTAGCCTCCCTGACATCACAGATGCACAGGTGAGAGCTGCCCTCTCCAAAGCAAAAAACACAGCATCAATGGGACCGGACGGTGTCCCGGGCTGCATCTTACATGAGCTCCAAGAAGAACTGAACCCTCATATAAAGTCACTGTTCAATCTCAGCCTTACTACAGGATATGTACCCAAGAAATGGCATACAGCAACAGTAGTCCCACTCCACAAAGGCGGTGCTACAATGGACCCTAGAAACTATCGTTCTATAAGCCTGACTAGCCTGGTCTGCAAAGCTATGGAGCGTATCATCATGGAACTCATAAACAAAGACATTGGGAACCTCCAAATACTGGATCCTACCCAATTTGGCTTTGTTAAGGGCAGATCTTGCCTCTTGAACCTGGTCGACTTCTTTGAAACAGTCACCAAGGCCATAGATGAAGGGAAGGTAGTCCACACAGCCTACCTGGACCTCGCAAAAGCCTTCGACATTACCCCACTCAGGCATCATAAATAAGCTCACCAGCTTAAACGTCAACCCCTATGTCACAAGATGGGTTGCAAACTGGCTCAGGGATAGAACCCACATGGTCAGAATTGCAGGTGCCATGTCAGACTCTAAACCAGTTACAAGTGGCATCCCACAAGGCTCAGTCCTGGGATCTCTCTTGCTCGGTATATATTTCTGTGAGGTACAGGCTAACACGGGAGGACTATGGCTGACCAAGTTCGCAGATGACTGCAAACTGGGTGCCATAATCGACTCACCGACTGACACAAGCATCCTCCAAAAGGGTCTCACAGAGATGGATAACTGGTGCCAGAGCCATGGCCTAAAGCTAAATGCCAAAAAGTGCATAGTCATCCCCTTTGGGAAAAACAAAGTGCCCACAACTTACTACAGAGGTGGTAATCCATTAAGTACAGAAGAAGTAATTAGGGATTTGGGGACCCAAGTAGATAGCGATCTCTCCTTTGACAATCTTGTTGCCAAAGTGGTTAGAAAGACCTTCTATATAGCCCACCTTATCATGAAAGGGTTCACATCTAGATCAAGAGAGGTCATTGTGCCCCTCTACTCATCACTCATCAGGCCCATAATTGAATACAATGCCCTATTTGGGATGTACCTTATCTGACACCTGCAGCAACTGGAAAGACCCCAGAAGTACCTCACCAAGAGTATCAAGGGACTCAAACAGATGCCCTACGCAGTTAGGCTAAAGAAACTCCAGCTCTACTCAGTTGCTTACCACCTACTCAGAGGCAATCTGTGCCTGACGTATAAAGCCATGTCCAACCCAGAATTAATGGACTTGCTCCACCTCAGGAAATCCAAATCCCTTAGAGCTACATGCTCCAGGGACTTAAACCTCAGCACAGAAATAAATAGGACATGCTGGAGGGACAGATTCATATCCCAGAGGCTCCCCTCACTCTGGAACAAAATCCCAATCCATGTTAGGCAGAGCCCCTCAATGACCCTCTTCAAGAGAAATCTTGACGAGTGGATGGGAGATCGTAGGTTTACTCCTGGGATCTCTTCTGTGTCCCTACTAGACAGAGGCACAGTAAACTAACCTTAAAAGGGCTATCTTCTGTGACCTACTATACAGAGGCACAGTCAACTAATCTAAAAGGGTGGCGAAAGCCAAACACACTCTGGCTAGGCTTATAAATGCCCTAGGGCAGATAGCCTAGTATCAACCTATGAACCTATAATTGCTTTGCCTGTACTACAATTTGTGCCTATCGTTATTTCATCAATATAAGTGCCATCTGTAACAGTAAATACAGGCATTAGTAAAACTGTTCTACTCCTCCCATGCCCTTCTAAACTAAACACTGCCCCCTCTACAATTAATCAGAATTAAATATCCAGTTTAGACTCCCTGCCTGAACCTAATAACAGCAAGAAAAGATATGACTGAATAATACATCCCTCAACTTAAATAAACTATAACTGAAAAAGAGGGCGTAACTAACTTAACTCAAGTCACTGAGCAGTGTGCTCAGCTGAAATCAGTGAGGCTGCAGCCAACACCACCCTGACCCTTGGGACACAAATATTCCTGTTGGATTATCTGTTTTTCTCTCCCTCTCTTTCTCTTATTTTTTTGTATGTATAATAGAGCTCCATTCATGTTCATCCCTCACAGATGTCTACATTTGACTGTTCTCATGCACAGGGGCTGCTTGCCTTATGTTACATGTCTAGGACAGCCCCTTTCCTCAAATCCTTTCTCTAGGCATTACTTTTTCTTGTTGTTGTTGTTGTTGTTATATCTGGCCCAACTTTCCTGCCATGTCAGTATAGAAAAAAAAAAACAGAAATGTGCCTCTTCAGCCCCTGGCTTGAATGAACATTATTCTCTTCTACCAGCTCTGAAGAAAAGGGCTTCAAAATAGAATGTGCTGTATGTTACATATATTGTTTTATATTTTTTATTACTTGACCACATTCTGTTTTCTGCTTTTTGTAGTTTATTCTTGTTTGTTTTTTTTTTGTATTTTATATCTTGTGGCACAATTGTTGCTATACATGTTTTACAAATCACTTGACTGCTTTTACAAATCACTTGACTGGTTCTTCACCAATGGAGAAATTGTCATTCTTAACTAGCTTGACTATTTAAGGATTGATTAATTAGTGCTGCATTATTCTGAAGAAGTTCCCTTGTGGAATGAAAGCACTAAATCAGTTGGTGTGTTGGATGCATTAAAGGACTTATTTTACATTACTTCTGCAGTCTGGTGGATTTTTAACTTTCTTGGCGACCAGTGTGCCCAGCTGAGTATATTCCTGGTGATATGTGAAAAAGCCATAAATGTAATGGCAAGTATAGATATATCCTTGAACACCCCATGTTGATCGGGATTAAATGCCAGAATGGTTAAAGAGAGGTGAGTAGAAAACCAAAGGATGAAAGACTAAAATTGTCAGCCCAGGATTGTGGACTACATACACATTGATTTAAAAAGTCATTGAACATGTGGGAACAGACAAATGCAGGTTCTGTAAAAAAGAATTGTAAACAGTTGCACATCTGGTTGTTGGGTGTGATACACTGATGGCAGAGAGTCTGTACACTAAAAGGCACAATAATGTGACAAGATTATTGCACTGCAGATTGTGTAAACACTACAATATAGAAGTACTTGAGAATCATTGGTGATGTGGACCACAAAGCATTATACAGAATGATGAAGTGTACATCATGTGGGATACCCCATTAACAACAATTCAAAAAAATAGATGCAAGAAAACTAGATATAGTAGTCCATGAAAAAAAAGACAAAAGTAACATTGATCATTAAAATTGCTGGCAATTATAGTGTCTCATGTAGCAAAGAGACACAAAGTCATAAAATACCAGGATTTGCAGGCAAAAATGAGAACAATATGGACGAAAGATAGCCAGGCAGTTCTAATAATAGTAAGACCGATAGGTCTCATAAAAATAATCTACAGACTTATTTAGATATGCTACTGATACATGTAACTCATCTGAATTGCAGGAGGAGTCAATTCTTGTATGTGCTGTAAAGAGCACTTTTAGTTAACATCAAAGATTGAAACAATACTAATTTCATGAACTTTTATTATACCCTGACATTAGAAACCAAACAGATTTGGAGAAACTAAGCTGAGAGAATTCTGATCTGATGTAGCAGACAGCATTTTCTGAGGAGGGCTTGGACACACTGCAGTGTGAGTCCTTTCTGTCCAAGGAAAGAGTCTGTGAGGCAGTGAGCTTAGTGTCCAAGCTAAGACCGCAAACATGAGTAGATGCCTATACAGTTTTGTAATGTTTGAGCCTGATGACTGTCCCTATCTTAAGTGAGCCACTGAATCATATTCAGATGAGGATGTCCCAATAGATTGTGAAGTACAACTGCTTGAAGTCAGAACATAGAATTCTTATTGATTGGGTAGGTGAAAGAGTCTGCAAACCTTACATTAGGGAATCAGCGTTATTTGCTGGCCATTTGGCCTAAACACTGTTATAGTATTGATGATCTTATAAACTTATGAATATGTCATGGATTTTTTTTTTATTATTGAGCCCTGTTATTGGGCCTTTTGTGGCAATGTCTTCACAGTATTCCAGTAAGGAGGTTCCTTTCTTGCCATAGGAAAAAAAAAACTCACATATTCTGATGTAAACACTTCACTGGCTGTTTTTGCAACCCCATAACAGGCCCTTTCTAGGAGCAGTGAGACATCTGGAATTGCAGATAGGGCATAGATTTTCTCATACTGAGGGAAGTTCTGCTCACTTTCTAGGCATTGGAGTGGGAGCTAAATCCCAAGTCCCTGTTGATAAGGTCTTAACCAGGAAGTGATGTCATTCCTAGACAAACGTGGAGGGAGAGCCTCATGCCTCCCGCACAGGCAGGCAAAGTGGCATTTGCAGTGGGTCACTGACCACAGCCTTTCCCTTAGAGCCTTTCACATTCTTGGAGAGGTAAATAGGATTCTTTGCACTGTACTTTCAGCCCTCTCCTAGGGTGAGAATCAGGAAAGTTTGCATAAAGAACATACTCTGCATTTGAAACACACATAGTTCACTCTATATGCAACAGTGGACACCACAGAGATCACTCTGTATGCCACAGTGGTAGGTACACTGCTCTAACTGGGCAGTTGACATATTCTCCGCACATTGCACAAGAAGGTTCTTGGACTCTTTTCTACCCCTCTCATTGACTTTGCTATGCTATGCCATATTCAGTGAAGAAAGACAAAGGTTTATTCTTTTTGTTCATTGGAGTAGGAATGTGGATAATTTCAGGCACTCAGGTCCCCTAGATGAGCTGAAATATTTCCAGCCCATGTCAAGAAGTTTGTTTTGGTGCAGGACAAGTGGTTGCACTTCTGAATTTGATGGTGCCTTCAGACTCATTAATTATGCAAAACATCCCCAAATGGGGTCTCAGAGGTGTTAAAGGTTGTCATTAAACCTTCTACTACCCCAATATATTCTGCGAAGTAGAAACGGTTCTAAGCTTGAGCAAAAAAGTATCTAGTTCCAGCACAATCTATGAATGTGTACATCTGCCTGACCTACATTTGATGCCTGTTTGACTGGATATTCAACAATCAAAGTTCAGATGTTTGCTATTGCAGGACAAATTAACATTTTGAACACCAGAGCTGTGGCTCAGTACATGCCTGTCAATCAACTTCTAAACTCCCCACTCCTCCTGCGGACTTGGACTTCACTAACAGGCTTGTCCATGCAGCTTTCAAACATGCAGGTTCAGATGTCTAGAAGTTCATTTCTGGGACCAATGTCTTCTTGGATCTATTCACATCTATTTGGTAAACTCCAGATCTTCAAGCATGTATTTATACAGAACCCTGTTTGGATTTTCACAAAGTGAAACAATCCAGATTTCTTAAAGATAGTAGCTTCAGAGTTGTCTCTAAATCTGTGTAGCTGTCTTTCTGTGTCCTACAATCTTTGCATGTGCATTACCAGTTTTGATTGCATATTAGATGACAGACCCATTGTTTGTCCCTCTTACCCTGAATAAGTTGGGCTTATCAGTACTAAGCTTTTAATATTGGTAAAGTACACTGTTTTCCTCACCAGGTAAGAAGTTACTTTTTGTGCAGTGCAGTTACAGGTCACTGTATCAAATATATTGTTGCTTCCAGTACCTGTTTCAGACACACATCCACCTTTGGCCATTGGTGTCATAGCCACTTGTTCCTCATTGCATACCTTTCAACCAACATTGTTTAAGTATTCAATTCAGTCTCACTTGGCACTTCTGTGCTTCAAGATTCATTCCTCTGAGCTTGAGGTTATGAGCTTTTGGCTCCTGCCTATCTAGGATTTTTTTTTGTAATTTCTATTCCTTTCTTCACAACTGTTCATGTTAATCTCTCTTTCACATCCCCTGTGGTTTGTTCATTTGTTTGCTCACCCACTTAAATATATGGAAAATTTTATAGCTTTATAGTTTTTTGCAGGAGGGGCAAGAACTGATGATCCATCTCTTAGCTCAGCACATTAAGCTATTTTGCACACCGGTAGAGGAGTATACCCTCACCCATGTGGAAGCAAACCAGTGCAAGAAGTGTTCCAAGGACAGGGGGGCTGGTAGGGGATCCCACTTATTGTCCCTGCAGACAGACCTATAAAAGATGTGGTGATATTGGCACTACTCACTTATCTTATTCTCTCTTGTAATGTGACAGTTAGACTTGTTATAGTTCTGACAGAAGTTTTACAGCATACTAAAATGGGTCAGTATGATATATTAATGTCAATCAGTACTTGCTGTGCTACAGGCAGCAGATTGTTTACTTTAGGGCAGTATTAATTTAATATATAATCATTTATTAACAGATCCTATACCACTTTGTATTGTGCTGTAGTTTTTTATCATTGATTGATCTTATTTTCTCTGGTGTACTCACCCAGGCTGCATATGGAAACAATTAATCTTTTCATCAGTGCACTACCTTGGTAAACAAGCTTAAATAAAAAATGTTAAGTTGTTGTTGTTGTGTCTTTCGGATTTTCCCAGTTAGGGGTCGCCACAGCGGAACTCCAGTCCGCTCATGATTGGCAGTAGATTTTTACTTGCTGGCTTGCCGGGCCTAACGCACAACCTTCAATGAAGGAACATCCATTCACGCATGTCGCCACACACAAGAAGCTCTAACTGAGAATCGAACGGGCAACATCTAACTGTGAGGCGACAACGCTACCGCAGCACCCAGCAATGCAAATAAAAAAATGTTAAGTAAATGTTATAAAACATTTTTGGTATTAAAACTATCAGAAAATTTAAAATTGTTAATGTTTTGTACAAAAATGAAAATTGATTGCTATAGTAGCACTTAGATCAGCAGTGGTTGATATGCTTTTACAAGTAATGTAGTAAGATAAGCCAAATTAAAGAAAAGAACGCATTATAATATACAGTCTTAGGCAGGACTCGGATATCTGTATAATAGAGTCTGTCCAACTTTGGAAGAATAAATAAATGTTTTTTTATACCTCTGTTAAATGTCTGTGTTCTCTTCCTTTATAATGTGCTATATTATATTTAGCTTAAGCTTCATGTCACCCCATCTGCAGCCACTTTACTGGCTGTTAGATCTTTGCACCCTAGCAAATGAATGTGCCAAATAATGAAAAGCCAGTGCTTTGACCACACAATCTGATGCAGACTGCACAGTAATCACAAATGAGGTACAGCAGACATAAGAACTCTACCTAACAATAAAAATATCAAGACAACATGTTCACAGGGGAGCTGCACCCTTTACCCATTCCTTTAGATTAAACAGACACACACACACACACACACACACATATATATATATATATATATAGATATATACATCTATATATCTATATCTATGTCTATATTGATATATATATATATATATATATATGTGTGTGTGTATGGATTCACTTCTTAATTTCCCAATGCTAAAATCCCGAGGTTCAGAATATCGAATTCAGAAACTCTAGATCTTGAAATTTCGAAATTAAGAATCCCCACAAAAAAACAGTCAGCACATCACAAAACATGTTTTTGCAGGTGGGCAAGCTCCCCTGCACCCCCCCACACCCCGCTACTTAAATATACCAACTCCGAGATCGCACTACAGCAAGGAAAAGGAAAATCTCCCATTCCATGCTGTATGCTAATCTCCGTTCAGGATTTCAAAGTTTTAAAACTTCGATCATATGATTTTGAAGCTTCGAAATTCTGTAGGGGACCCATATATATATATACATATATATATATACACACACACACATATATATATATATATATATATATACACACACACACACACACACACACACACACACACACACACACACACACACACACACACATATGTATAAATTTAAATATTTATTTATACACACACAAATATATACACAGACATACATGCGCGCACGCACACACACACACACACACACACACACACACACACACACACACACACACACACACACACACACACACACACACACACACACACACACACACACACACACACACACACACACACACACTCACACACTAACTCCATGACTACAGAACACTGTGGGTGTATACAACTAAGGAAATGTGTTATTCCAAAACAGCAGAGCTTGTTTTGGCAAAACTGTAATTTAATAAATACAGTAAGGAGGAACTTTATTATATAAGAGTTTCATAAGTCTCAACCTCTTAGCACAAGAAATCAGCACAAAGCCTAAACTAATATGGTGACAAAGGTCGAAAAATAAGGACATATATTAAATATTGCCCATATAAACATGGAAAGGTGCTAGAATAACAGGTTTTGTGTTAGCATGCATTTTCTGAAGGATATGAAGTCTGAAAGTCAAATGTCTGTCATTATTTAGTGGCTTCAGTCTCCAGTGATTTACCATCAAACCACACAATTCATAAGGAACAGATCAAAAATATGAGAAGAACATCTAGATTTGACACCCCACCACCGGACCGGTAATCAAGGAGCTTCAATCTTCACCACTGGCAACAGTGGGGGGCGTACACTGGGGGTTGATAGTTACACACACAGTACTTCCAGATGCAGCTCTCTGCATCAAGTGCAATTTCCCTTAAAAGCACACAGAAACCAAAGTCAATCCACGGCTTGTTTCTCCCTCTTTCTCCAGATTCCCAGTAAGACTCCTCACTGGCACAGTTATAGAGTTGAGATCTCAGCTGAGTGACCAAGCCAAGACCTCCAGCACACTCTCTGTCCAACCAGTGCTTTGTATCCCTGCCCAAGTAGCTGACATATACACACTTTAAGGTTTGATTTACACAAACACACACACCTGGGAAAGGCTGTCACAGGTTTACTAGCTATGCCCCCTATTCCCCAGACTATAAGGTAGTTGTTACTGCCACCAGTCACTCCTTATCAGCTACTTTAAGGCCCTTAACAAAGGGTGCCCACTCTTACTACGTAATACTAATATTAACACAAATGGTAGTTTGACCAAGAGTGGCCCACACACAGTGTCACCAAATAAATATGCAAGTACTCACAAGACGTAAATATCTCTACATAAATCAGCCAAAATGAAATATTTAATTATATTTAATAATAAATAATAAAAGAGAAAGACAATACTTGGATATGTATTCATAGTGACATCAGAGTTTAAAACCACAGGAAATATTTAAAACAGCATTGCAGAACAGTCTCAGATAAATAAAGAAAAATATTTAAACTAAACTTTACTATATTCCTGACTGTATCTAAGAGAATTATACTGTTCCCTAGAAACATACGTCATTAGAGCAAGGCAGATGTGGTGAATGGATCTTAGATTTGTTGTCAGGTCCAAGACAGAGTTTCTCAAATTAATATCTACAGTATTACTGTTGGGATAGCTTGCAGAATGACATCATTTTTTGTCATCTGACTCCTAGTTCCCAGGTGAAACCCCCACTGCTGGAAGCTGGAAGGATTGAGCATCTATCTGTAAAAGTACACAGACCTCAGATGTTTGGCAGATGCTGGAAATCATAAAACAATTGCATTCCTTCATGCTTTCAGAGGTAGTAATTACTTCACTCCGAAAACAATACAGAAAGCTTCTCAGCACAGGCTCTGTGTCTCTAGCTGCACTGAAAACTGAAAGATACCATCTTTTATTGCGTAGCCTATGAAGTAATTTAATTTCAGCTATTTACCTAAAGTTTGCTGGACTGAAGTTAACCCTCCAGTTTCCCCTGTTAACATGTACATTTAAGCAGTTAACACTAGTGTATGTACATTTCTGATCTCTCCCAGTACGGCACACTGTGAATGCACTTCAAACACAAACACTTTATAAAAAACCTTTTCAACACACGTCAGTACAAACCATACAGTTCTAATACAGTTGTAGCACAAGCATCTTATATAAATCATTTTGATATTCATCAGTGACATATAATTATTTACAAAATTCCAGGTAGCTGTGCTGGCAGTATCTACTGGACATTCTGCAGAAATCTGGACAGTCGAGAGGCATAAGTTTTGATGCCTGAAAATCAATTTAAAACACATTTCACAATGAGGACATGCATTTGATAAGATGCTTGCTTTAGAAATATATACTGTATGCATTTATTCACTGTAAAGTATTGCATATTATAAGCTATATAAAATTATTTCTCATTCTCCATCTTTAAATGTAAAACAAATATCATTACAGTTGTAAATATAGAAGTATGAGTTTTTAATTGTCGTTATATTTTATTGTCTAATGATGGCAAACTAAATACATAAACGTCAGGTACAGACACTGAACAAGATATGGAACCATTCCAAAATTTGTATGTTCTTAGATACAAATTTGTGAATCACTTCCACCTTTTATGTGTCATTATGTTGAAGAGTTTGAAACTAAAGGTGATGCACAGATATGGCCTCTTACTGAGCAAGGAGTTACTCTGAACAGCTTCAAAAATTTCATCTCATTAGGAAGATTCAAAAAATGATCTAAAGGGGTAAATCAAGTCTGAAAATAGGGATATGCTTCCAGAAAAGGGGACATTCTATACAGGGGTAAATCAGACCTCAAAATAGGAACATTCCTCCAAAACAGGGAGAGTTGATATGTCTAATGCTTATGAAATGTTGTTTCATATGCCACCATTGGCTTGTTGCAACACACACACACACACACACACACACACACACACACACACACACACACACACACACACACACACACACACACACACACACACAAAACTTGAGGGCAGCTTGAAACACCAATTGGAATTATGATTAATGTTTTTGCCTCCCATGCACACAGTCCAAGGTTTGATGCTAATTCCTGGTATTATTTTCTAGTTTGTTATGACCTACAAATTATTTGTACTGTAATACTGTGATGTTAATGCAGTTTGTGTTTTGCTGAGCTGTTTGCACATCCCACCTTAAATTATTTATTAAATGCACTTGGAGAAGGCTATACATCCATTTCAAAAATCACAAAAACAAGGTGTCTTTTTATTGCAGCACTTAGGTTTCCCATTATACAGAAGGCTGTCTAAAGAACAAACAAGGCTAGGACTTATCATCATAAAAGAATTATCTGGAACATTTTAACCCTTCTCAACAAGAACAGGCTTAGAAGAAAAATTAATTTTAATGTGTGTGTTTCTTCTCTGGAACATTATCGGATGAACTGTGTGAAAAAAAGCCACTGGCTGATCTGATATAAAAAGTCTTTTCATGTTGCATCATTTTCTGCATGAATCCAGCATTTTATTTTCTCTGTAATTACAGTTAATGTTCTTAAATAGCTTATATTTCACGGTCTTTCAAAGAGATGTGAAAGTTCTTGAACCTAGATACCTCAGTAATGGCTCATTTGCATAAAAATGCATAAACATGAGAACTCGTTGTGACCTATTTGTCTGCTTTCATTTGCTTAATGCATATATATATATATATATATATATATATATATATATATATATATATATATATATATATACAGAGAGAGAGAGCTTTCTACAATCAAACTAATTATATGTTTATGGTTAGCACAATGCAAACTAGACTGGATTTGTATCTTAGAAATAAAACATTATTTTGATCGACAATTTAACAGCCATTTTGTATCCCTAAGAGAATGTGTCTCTTTGTTTCCTTCATTCTCTGCATTCACAAATTATGTCTTACTTGCATAGACGTGATAAGCTATTGCCAGGGGAGATCTGTGTGTTTCTTAATTGTTAAAGGCTAAATGCAGATTCAGATATTCAGGCTACAGTATGCTCATTTCAAATAATGAGCTCATGTAAGCCTTACAACTAATGTTCCTTTAGTTCATCATACTGACAAGAAAAGAAAGTAACTGGATCTCCTCAAATATGGAAACATTATTGTGAAATTATACAGTACAGTATTACACATTAAAGCACACCAGTTAAAGGGAGCAACTAAACATTTTTAGTTAATGGAATGAGAGGTACAATATAGTAACAGTAGGACTTCCCCTTTTTCACTGTGATGTGCCTACAGAGGTGTTAACAAGCAAAGTTACGTGGTGGGTTCAAACATACTCCTGTCAAAATAGTCATGTTTTGTGGTTAAAGTATAACCCCGGGATTCATGAAGCTCGGCGCAAGGCCGGCGTAAGGCCTGCGCCGGCGGTGCATGGAATATCCGGCGCAGTAGCGCCATATACATATTAATGAGAGTGCACCGGAATCACAGACACGTGCGTAGTGTACGTGAGCGAGCCCAGGTAGGATGCGTCTGGAGGCGTGTCTAAGCCGGCATGAGGTGAGCAACCTAATGTGCTGACAGCCACGGTCCGCCCACAATAGTAATGGCAGCAGCCAGGTCCCGTGCAGAATGAAACGCACGTACAGTATGCAACATAGTCCCTGTTCCAAATTAACGGAGAAGCAAATAGAAGCCACGAAGGCATAAGTGTACCCGTCCAAGGAGCAAAGGATACGCATAAGACCGCCTTCGTCCCGCAATGCACTGTCAGTGTTTACACTCAGAGAAGGTGTACAGCTGCATGTCAGCGCGCCGCACCGACATAGGAGCAGCGACTAAGGTCACCACCTGTCCCACTTTGGTTGGGGCAGTCTCTCCATGGACAGTTGTGTCCCGAAAAACGATTAGAAATGGCTGATGTGCTACGATTGTAGGACACAATGATATCCCGTATGTAATGTAATGGTAGCATGAATTGGTTATTTCTGTAACAGAAATACCTAAATGACACAATAAACAGAATAAGCAAGGAAATTGCCACAATAATAAGCAAATTATTTAGGCAAACAAGTGAATTTCTATGCTATATAGTGACCGTTTGTATGTGTCGGCCTGTAAAGTCAGATGTGAGTCCCGGAAATATCCCAGATCGGAAAATGGAAAAGGTGGAAACCCCAGCAGCGACATGGGCATGGTCACCAGGGTTACCTGCTGTCCCAATGTGCCATGGACAGTCCCTGATTGGACAGTCGTGTCCCTGCAACAATCGTAAAAATGGAAAATGACCTCCGATCCCCTGCCACGCAAATTCCTGCAATATACATGTAAATAGTAGCATAAAACATATACATTACGATATGGAACACAGACATGGCATAAGAAAATAAATAAGGAACCCAAACGCTTACAGAATAAGCTCATAGTATGGCAAACAAGTGAAGTTCTGTCAACTGCACTAGCCCTGGGTATGTGTAGTCCTGCAAATTCGAAGTGTCCACATAACATGCCCCACTATGGGCATTGGAAAAGGTGCCAACCATAATGGTCACAAGCAGTAGTGACAGTACATAGCCGGGTAGCTGTGCTGACATAACAACAGTAAGGAAGCAAGATACCTCAAACACAGGCAAACATGTGCATAGCAACATATCCCAGACCCAGCAACGTCTCTGTTGCATACACTGGATGGTGTATGATGAAGTGTAATATCCAGAAGCAGAACCCATGCATTCGGATGTACTACACAATAGCCTCATTGTACATGTCAGTCACACCCATGTATACCCCTGCACCCAAACCTGCTAGCATCCATGTGCAGCTATACAACCACACACAATGTGCATACCTGAACTGTGGTAAGAAGTTTGTGTTAGGCAATGCCACGCCGGCAACACGCATTACCACATGTCACCAACCCACCGCAGGTACAGATATGTAAATGGCTGCATGTGAATGTGTCAGCAGAATGTGTACATCCGGCATGTAGTATGTACCCGTCCAAACCATCTAGGTTTGCATATGACACGGTGCACATAAGTGTACACATGTGGACAAGTCGGGTCGTTGGACCACCGCATCGATGATTATCTTTGCAGTGAAGTCGATCACATATAGCGGAACAGGTGCCTAACACACAGGATGTCCTAACAGGGTGCTACAGGCAAAGAAGGGGAAACTGGGACATCACATGTGGAGATTAGCGTGGCTGGACGGACAAATACACACGGTCAAGGTAAAGGATGGAACAACATGCATATGGCTGGATGGATGTTGTTAAGAAATATATAGAAACACATATGAAGTTCCAGTTTACACTCTAAATACTATATAATGTATTGAATTGTACCGTACAATATGGCAGTAGAACTATGCCTGCATGTAATTGGTGAAGCTAAGCTGTACTGTGATGGAATTCTGAACCTGGCAGTAAGCAGGACAGCAGGCTCATGTCTGTCATCATTAATTATTTGCTGGGTTACAGAACAATAAATGTATGTACATGCATAACAGCACTCCTTCCGCAGAGGAGGATGGCCTTGTGAGCTCAATGGAAGATAGCAGTACAACTCCCTACCAGAGAGACAAAGCAACGTATTAAGAAATTAACTGTCCACTGTATTGTAACAGTCTAGGGTCCTTGAAACAGCTACAATCACAAAAGGATACTGTAATGTACAAGGTGCCTTGCAAGGCTGTGTTATTCCCATGAGAAAACAATTTAAAAGCACGAGCCCAGCACCCACGTATGTATAGACTATTGCGGACCATAGTGATGGAAATGCCCTGTGACTGACCACGTCAGTAAGGTGGGCAAAAGCTGATTGTAAACACTATATAAAGAAACTGCTTACTGTATAGAGTCAGACAAAACTCTCATACTTGGACTGTACATTATTTAGCCTGCCTGTGTACACTACTAAAACTTTCCGAACCGAGCCTCCTGTGTTATCGGCTGTCACTTAGAAAAGCCTACTGATAACTACAGTCTGGTTGTAACAACTTATTTCACATCGTGATCCTTGTAATCCGGAATTCCCTTGGTAAGCTACAGGTCAGAGTGCATGGCTGGTTAGACATGTACGCTGGAGAATATGCATAAATGGTTCTTCTTGAATGAAAAGACCTCCGACTGAATTGTTGTGTGTAAAGAGGCTGTTTACTGTCTGATCTGTGGCTGAAAAGCGGAAAACTGGATCCCAAGAAGAAAACGTGCAGCCTTAAACAGGAGGCCCAGGTAAGGAGTGTCTGCCATTTGTGTCTATTGTAGATCAGGGACCAGACTACATTGTGTTTCTGTTAACAGTAGTGATATCGGTGAAGACCTACCCACATACTGTTAAATCTGAACATAGGTCAGGGAACACACAGCAGAGTAAATAGTGATTGTAGACACTACAGTGGATACAGGGAAGGAGACACACGTGTTATGACAGAAGGGCGTAGCAGTCGTGTAGAGGATATGGGAGATTATCGAAGCAACAGATCATGTGATCCGCGTTTGACGGGTGACGTGAAGAATATGCAATCGCAGAGAGCACATAATTGTGAGTTACGCAGCAAAATGGGGTAATAAATATGACATTGATGGTATATTAGGCAACATATCGTTACTGAAACATTGTAATCCCTGAAAATTTGATGCATATGTTCCAAGGTAAACACCTGTTCCACCCTGAGAGGGATATGCCCTCTCTGGCCAGTCGTGTCCTGTAAATAAACCGAACAAATGTCAAATGTCCTGATATCTCAGGACAAACATTTCCCAGATATATATCAAGATGGTAGCGTAAAACAGTAAATTTGTATGTGGAACAGCAAAATATAATAATAAACAGAATAAGCAACTGAAATGCTACAACAATTGGTCGCTCTCCTGGCAAAACGTGAATACCTGTCCTATGTACTGGCCGTGGGTATGCATTTTCCAGGCAAATTACACGTTCCGAACACTAATGTCCCACATTGTGCATTGTAAAAGTTGGCAGCCCTAAGATGTGCAGGCGACAAAACAGCGACAATTGGGTATCCGTCATGCACATCGGTGGACTGAGGTAGTGTACCGAAGGGAATAGAACACTACAAATGGCTAAGCATCATACGACACAGAGAAGATCATAATACAGTAGTACCGACCGCCCCCCCCCCCACAACACCCTACCACCTCAGATACCACATGCAGGATATTAAGCGGGAGGGCAGGCTAGTCCCCACACGTTATCCTGTGGCAACAGAGGTAGCACAACGAACAAATGTAATAGAAGCTATTGAAACCACATCCCGAACACGTAACATACCTAGGGACACCCGAGTAAGAACACAGTACTAAAACAGAGTGAGGATATCTGTCAATTAATTGAAGTACCGAACCATCATGCAGGACAGGAAGGCCAGGACCCAACCCCGTAAGCGTATAGACCGAGGACACCAGAAGATATCTGCAAAGACAGAGAGGGAATTCCCCATCCACAAAGTATCCGCTAAGCACCATGCAATACCTCTGTATCTCCTGATCGAAACCAAAAGGGGAATGGCGGATGGTACAGTATGTATAAGCTGTAAATAATGTAAGAATACTTAGGGTAGCGTTGGTGCCAGACCCACACACTATATTCAATGCTATGAACATGCCACAGAAGTATCTTACCGTGGTACATATAAGCTATGCTTACTTTGCAATACCTATACATCCACATAGTGCGTATTGCTTTGCTTGTACAGTCAGGGTGACAGATACAGCCATACCCGGCTATCGCGGGGCTACTGTGAAAGTACAACGATATTCTCACAGGGGATGGCTAGCTACATTCCGGTGTCAACTCCACCCGGGGCCAGTCAAGCTCCACTTTAATTGGATGATATTCTGCCTACCCAGCAGCAATGTATGGAAGATACAATAGCATTATTGAGATAATCAGCAGAACAGGGACATAAAGTAAGAAAGCATAAATTGCAAATACAGAGAATACAGGTCAATTACATGGCATATCTGGTATCCAAGTAGGGTAGAACATCACATGACGATAGGAAGGTAGCAATATAATAAGCACCCAAGCCAACTAACAAGAAGGGAATGATGTCGTGTCTGGGCCGACTAACACATGTTAAATCTGGATACCAAACAATGCTGTGGAATCCGCTGTCTTGTTTGCCTTAACCTTTAATACACCTATGGCAGCACAACACATAGTACACCGGATTACAGTAGCAGAAACAGCGTTATGCAGACTAGAACGATTGATAGCCTTAACAGCTGTAGTAGGTCTCGTGAATAATCATAACACATGTTGTCAGACCGTAGATTGTAAGCGGAGATATATGACGTCAGTCTTGATGCAACAGCAGGGAAGTAAGCAACGCCAAATAGATGACTACTCATTGCAGTTGGACACTGTGGCATGGTCACTGCCACATTGTGTACAGGCAGTTGTTGTAGCACCCATGGCAGTACAGGCCCCGGCCGTAATGTTACTAGACCACCCTCTCACTGTGAGAATGTGTCATGCAGTTGCCATCAATCTGCTGCAAGAGAAGATAGAATTCCTGACTCATGCTACACATGTGTCATGTCTGACCATACCACTGAGTCAACCTCACATGGTGATTGAACGTTGTACAACATGAAACCTATCAACGTCACGTCTGACACCTGTGTATGGTACATCACACAGTAGCCTATCTAAATGGCTTAAATAACTACACACAGACATGATAACACTGATATACCCTTAGATGATGCAGAGGTGACAGTTAATGTGTACGGATCATGTAGACAGAGTCCTACAGGAACGAGTTATTGATAATGACATTGTAGACGGCCAAACCCTGCAGCATAACGTGTCTGCTCAAGCAGCAGAATAGATAGCTTTAACACGTGCTTGTACTGTAGCGGAAAAATGATGTGTGGACATATGTCCCGATAGTCATTCTGTTGTCTGTGCAGTGCATGTTTATGAGCAGCAGTGGAAGAATAGGGGAATGATAACATCCACTGGTAAACCGATTAAGCATGCGCATACGAACCTGAATGCATTACACTACATGCAGTTACCCACTGAAGTAGGTAATTGTAAATGTGCAGGGCATAGAATGCAACAGGATAACAGTAGGAAAGTTGAGGCATGAGCTCATGCACCTGCAAAACAAGCAGCGTCACAGTTGGAAAGTGTCTGTGTGAATGAGGAATGACAAACCTCAGACTGTTTAGATGTAGAAACTGTACAAACAATGCAAACAGCAACTACGAAAGCAGAAAAGCCGACGTGGTTATGACGAGGAGCAATCCTTGAACACGGACTGCACATATCCACAGTGAGAAAGCCAATATTAACGTCTAATATATTCAGATATGCGGCTTTGTGGAGCCATGGGTACAGACATGTCTCAACAGGGGGGATGGTACATTTGGTTAACAGAATACTCCCAACATACGTAATTACGAACCACATACAAACCTCATGAGCAGAGTGTCACGTTTGCCGTAGATATCATGCACAGGGAATATTTAAACCGAAGGGAGTGAGTTGACCTACACCACCCTAACCGTTCCGTGCTATTTGTATGGAATTCATACATCTGCATAAATGTGAAGGGAACAAAGACTGTTTAGCGATTACACATATAGATAATCAAAATGGGTAGAAGCATTCCCAACCAGTAATCCGGATGCAGCAGCAGTGGCAAAGGTGCCAGTAAAATTAAGTATCCCCAGATCTGGCATGCTGTAAAGAAGCTACAGTGACAATAGAACACATGTAGTTAACCAGACAATCATGCTACCTGGGGGATTACTTCGTATTACCATGAATGTCAATTGCATGTACAACCCACACTCAGCACGACTGCTGCCGCCGCAGAATGGGATCCCGAAAAATAAGTAGAGGAGTTGGGTGGGTGACATCCAGACGAGTTACATGAGCTGTCTACCTCTAGCATTGCTGAGCATGACAACAGTTCCAAATGTAAAGTGCTGCACCCACTTCGAAGTAGTATGTGGAATGGCATATCATGTGCCAGAGTGGAAAGCTGTCATGCCTGCAGAGCCGGAGGTCGATGACTCAGTAGTAGGTGACATGAGAGGATTGTTAACTAGTAACACTGTTCCTCAGTTAAAGTCTGTTACAGATAAGAGCAAACGAAGGCGGAAGCATAGCTGACACCAGTATCCTGTGTGTATGTCACTGTTATCCAAAGAACATTATTGCCAAGTGGACAGTGCGAATGTCTGTACCGGGTACTGTTGGCAACGCCTACCGCAGTAAAGTTTGCAGAGAGGTCGTCCTGGGTCCACCTCACATTTCTCAAACTGGTAAAGGATATCAAGTCTGATTGACATCTTGTAGCTGATATACCAAAGAGCCCGAATCACCCGGCGAAGACTGTACAACAATACAAAGCAACCCCAAAGACATTTATGTTTGCTGTCCTAATGATTATACACCTATTATCCATGTTTGTGTTTACGTTACAATTTCCGGTACCTCACCTGCATATAACTACACGGATACAAATACTGATACGTGATGAACTGGCCACAGAGTGTCTTCCACACCTCAACAGATACCTAGGCATGATGCGTGTGCATATAGAGACCAGGAACACTTTAAATTGCTGTGTTTGTACTGCCATACCTACATCATATGGAGGACTTCCGATGCATGTGGTCCCCTTGGGGATAGATTGAGACTTGTGAATATCTACACTTTGATACAGGTTCTGAGACATCACAGGACAACGTGGCAATGTACTTACCTGTTACACAAAAAGGAATTGTATGTTATCATAAACATGGTACAGTTGCAGTTGGTGGGAGTATTTGTAACATAACTGTGTCTTACGAATGTCATATAACAGCCAAAGATCACAGTACTACTTGTAGCACCATTCCTAATTTGTATTGAAACATCATGAGAACAATGTTGAAGGATGTGCAGAAACATCCTGAATTGTATAAACAGTACTCTGTTAGAGACAGGAATTTGTTACATGCAGAGGTAACCCGCATCAGTAATAAAGTAGAATATAGTTATGTTGTTTGTGGGAAATAAGCATAGCAATGGTTACCTGGGAATTGGTCCGCAGTTGTTATTTGGGTTATCTGGCTCCAGTCACATGACATACTGTACAATTGCCTGTGGCGAAACGAACTATAACACATATAGCTCGAAGAACTGGGAACACAGTCGGGAAACCTACTAATCCACTGGGTGAAATGGAAGCTGTTCTGACATGTCAGTCCTCTGCAAGAGATAAAGGAATACCGATTCATATGGACTTCAGTGACAGCGTCACAACCTGGGCTGGAACACCCCAGCTTATGGAGTAGTGAAAGCAATCAGGGAACAGAGGAAGTTATCAAAACTGTAGGAGGAAGGATGAATATGACTTCCCGCACCTGAACATGTGACTGATGAACTGGATGCAATGAGAACTGTTGTGTCACAAAATGTAATAGTGCACGACTGCACCGTGGCGCTGAGAATTGGTACGTCTTGGCTTACTGAAGAAGATCGCTGTGTCCAACTACCACATGAAGAGACCAAAAGCAACGCCCACCTACAGGTAATATAGCAGGTGTCATCCATGGCAGAAACAGGCCCAAACCCACTGCCGAACCATTTCCACAAACCATTGGGTGGATGGGGTCAGTCATACTGAATATCATGAATGCCATTTGTGTTGTTCTGCTCATATTGGGAGCATGTGTCTAGTGCGGGATACTGTGCATGTAAGTATTAGTCAGGGACTCTGGCAACATACCTGTACCTGAGACTATGGATCAAGACCTGTAGTGGTATTTGTCAATAGAAAATGCAATCCTACTTGCAATGTACATCAAATTACCTGCCTAGTTAAACGTTCCACAGAGGAAGACGCCAGGGAATGAAATAATGTTGTATATGTCTCTGGATAGAGTAGAAGCAATCAAAGGAGGGAGAATGTTAGCAAAATGCATATTTAAACATAATATGACGTGCAACTTTAGAAGCTAATAGTGTATAATGCATATTATTCTACCTGACAATATAGCAGTACAGCTTCTCATGCATGTAATTGCTTGTAGTGTAGCTGCAGTGTGATTGAACCCTAACCCTAGCAGTAACCAGTGCAGCAGGTGTATGTCAGTCAGCATTAGTCATCTGCTCGGTTACAGAATAATACATGTATGTACAGGTATATCTGTCATCCTTCTACTGAGGAGGATAGGCTTGTGAGCTGTAACACAGAGTACAGCTGCTCAGCAGAGAGACACAGGAACCTAGTATGACACGGAGTGAGGACTGAATATGAACAGTGTTGGAACCGTGTCAGAGCAGAACTTACCAAAGTACAGTCTAACTGAATATGTGTCTCGCAAGGTTGGGCTATCCTCATGGGAAAACATGTAATAAGCATTACCTGAGCACTGTTGTAGGAATACAATGTTCTGTACTCTAGCAATGTAAATGCCTCGTGACTGACAACATCATTAATGTGTGCAAAAGATGATAGTATACAGAATGCTCATACAGATGTAACATGTATAGAGTTGAACAAATGTCTAAACTTTGACTGCATACTCCTTTGCCTCCTGCTGCACAGTAATAAAATGTTATTAATCCCAGCTTCCTGTGTTAATGAGTGTCATGTTGAAAATACGAATGAGTGTTACAGTTTGATTTAAAAGACTTAATTAACAGATGTTTACGTTCTAGCATTGGAATAGGTCAAGACAAACATCACAATGTCCATGTGTACCACATACACACAGCCAGTAACATGCAGTAGTAGTGCATGAAGGCATAAACGACTGTGGGAAAAGTACAGGACATATGGCACGTGCCAAGTGCAGATGCATGACACAAACACCAGGATGGGTGTCCCTGCAAAGAGGAACATGTGCCAACTACACCTCCCACAGATGTACTGGCAATAAAAACACATGGCAAACACACAGACACACTACTGTCCAACACATGACTGCAACGGAGCCTGGTCAAACACCAACATGAAGCATGCACAAACAGGGACTTGAGTAATGTTTGCCTTAACACCCATAGGCCAAAGAAGAATAGAATGGACATATGCATGGAATGCTGTGAAGGATGTGTGGTAGTCCTCAGTATCACAGTGTTAGGGACACAGATACACTGTCATCAACTGTGACGTATGTGCAATGTACACAGCATACCTGCATGTAATACAGAGGACAATCATGTGCCACAGAAATATACAGTGGCGAAAGACTATAGTGGATAGACAATTGTACATGTGACAAACTATGAATATAGGTTCACACGTCCATAGGTACAGGGTAGGCCATCGTCCCAAGCCCAGCCATAATACTACACCATAGTTAGGATGACTTTGCCAACCGTCTGTGCTTCAGATGAAATACCCATGATATTGCTGTATCTCCGTCAAGCAGTGATAATGATGTAATCCCTGGCCTATACCTGCAATCCTCCATCCAATGGACAACATAGCTGCGAACAAGGCTAGGAAGGATGTCTGTCTCACATGTACTGTGATGTAGATCCACAGCATAATGATTGTCTGGGTGATATATGTGTCACCCAAACACATCCCATGAATGACCGTGACAAGGTAAATGTCACCTGCCCTAGTGATTCTGATACAGTAGGTGAAGCATACACATGACATATGGGTTGACATGGCCTTGTATGTCAGGCACAGGCCAACAACAAACAGCAGGTATGTGACGTGATGTGGCAGGGGTCCTACATGTGGGGCAGCATTACACAAAATGGTGTCATCCTGCATCTGTACAACGATCAACCTATGTGGGCTTCACAGCTGCTGTAGGTGTATGGTCAGATACAGTCTGAATGGGGCAATGTAGTAGATCATAGGTGTAACACGTAATGGGTACAAGGAACAATGACCTAGCCTGATGTAGATGTGAATCCCTGCACCAACAGGTGGGCAATGTAGAAGACCCACACAACCACGATAGCAACGTGTGTGTGGAATGAATGGTGACCATCCAACACTGTCCCCTGATTCCTGGTAATCACCCCTGTGCTGAGTGGACAGCCACCTATATGCTGGACAGGGGTGACCTAGTACTTCCACAGGTATGATGTTGCATGACGTTGCATTTAGCTGTGGGACATGTCCCTGACAGCAGATATGCATATCTGGGAGGCGCTGAAGGATATCTGTGTCAGATGTCTGTCCCACTATGGCACCTGTGTTGCAGTCATCTACAAACACTGTTGCCCATAGCATCCCTGTGTGTGCCTGTACCATGAAGATGTAGGTGTATGACAGGAGTGCACACATGGAAGGGCCCCATGGGACACCACTTCTGACAGGCAGTAGGTCTGATATGCTGCCAGAAACTATGACCGTGTGGGTTGTGTCACATAGACAGTTTACAACACATTCTGTGATGTGCGTGTTCACATCCCAGCCAATGGGTTTATCAACGATACCTGAGGGGGGTAATGTGATGAAGGGCTTTGCCAGGTCGAGGTAGGCTGTATGGACTGCAACACCCCCATCAGTGGCCTCGGCGACTGTCCTGAAAATGTCGACCATGCTTTAAAGGCATGAACCGCCCCTGAACAAGACAAACCATGTGTGAGGCAAAGTAAGTATGTCCCCTATGCAGTCATGTATGAGCCACAGTATGATCCCTCCCTATGTCTTTGCAGATAGGTCTCCTCAGGGTAATGGGACAGGAATAACCAGCCTCAGTGGAGGTATTGGCCTTCTGACGTGGGACTACAGTTGCCATGTGACACAACCTGGGTACCCTACCTGAGGTGAGGCTACAAAGAAATAGCTGTCCTAACTGTGTGTCCAATTCATAACCGAGATAGTGGAGTACACAGCGCGGTCACCAGCTGGTCTCATCGATGCTATGTCCACTACCCTGGAGAGAGCATGTCCCACCTGTGTGTCACAGAACATTTGGTGACCACAAACCTGTGGTACACACATCACCTCATGTGTGGGGAGGGTGTGGAGACGTCCTCACTGGACTTGTCAGCCTGTATGTTGGCAATGTGTGTATGTTGAGTAAACCCCACCTCTATGTGAACCCAGTCAGAGCATATGTGGGACTGAGCTCCCAGGTGTCCAGCATAGCAACTGAAGGTGGTATGATTGTTAGCCAGGTCCATGTAGGTATATCTGTGGAATGTGCCCTGGACTATTTCATGACAGTGTGTAAGTCTACATATGATGACCAAGGGTCTCACACCTCACAAGGTGTCTGCTCCACCTTGTAGTAGCCACCTCCTCGTGTTGTACATTTTGTGTATGGCTGGGGTACACCACACTGGATGCTTGGCATTGGTACAGTGAACCACAGTTGGGTAAGTGAATGACTGGCTCATGCAGTCCTGTAGGTACTGGTAGATGGCAAATGTGATTGATGCAGTGGCTGCCGCACCATCGACCACTGGCTCAGGGTCCTTAAAGGAGACCACAGTACTGCACTGTATCGTGTAGCCTGCCTGTGAGCAAGCAATGTGTATGGTAACTGGCAACCCTCACAGCAACGGATGCCAAAGCAGAAGCCAATGTCCAAATAACATAGATCAACTTCTGCATTACAATATGTGTTATCATACATGTATTGACATGTGTCTGCCAATTACAATTGGAAATGGCGGTAAGACTGGCCTAAAGTTCCCATGATGTACACAGTCTGGGGGTGTTGTTCCGATAATAAAGTGGCAATACCTCCCAATCGTGACCTCTGGGTATGGTATGAAAGTGGTTGTTAACCTGCAACATTGGATGTATAGCATTGGTTTCTGGTGTCGGAAGACTTGGTTCCTGTAGCACAACACAGTATGGGTAGTCACACATACACGATTGCTGAACACACAGCATCAGTGAAACCCACTGCTCACAAGGACACAGTCCAACAAGCTCTACACTTTACATATGCACAGTGGTGTCCATCGTAGGACCCAAAAATTGTGGAAAGAATCGAATAATTTCTTATTTCAATGCGTACCTGAAATCATTGTCGCCCCAGGTACACATATGCACCATAGCGTGTTTAATGTTGCTGATAGCTGTCCATGTAATGCAGCACAGATGCACAGAAATACCCAGGGTACCGGGTCCATAGAACTGCGTGCACATCACAGTTCCGCACACATGACGGATGTGTAATGGGTACTGTCAATTGTTGCAGTCAAGGGATTCTGGGTATGTAGACTGTGCTCGGTGTTGTTTCACAGGCAATCCTTTCTCCCGCCCCGTGGGAGGGATGTGTGCGTAGCACCTGCCTTACTCTCCGCTAATAATGCAAACCATACTCCGGAGAATGCTAAATGTAGGTGTGGAATGTGTACAGCCCTATACTAGTGTCCAGTAGGCAATTGTCATGGATGGACACCCGTATGGCCAGGATGGCACCTACAACTGCAAAACCGGATACATGACATAGCCGCGGTAAGGCATAACACAGGAAATACACATAGGGACTACAGTTGACATTCCTCATAGAAAGCAGGACCGTCGTGCCAACACCGGATACACAGCACTCAATCTGCCAGCAACAGACTGAGGAGCACCCGCTACCGTATAGCGGAACAGATGTGCGACCTGTGGAACACATACTAATGGCACACACACAACGACAAGTAGGATATGTAAACTATGGCATTCCCACCTATGAAGACAACATGGTTAAATGAATGCATAGGTAATCAACATGTTCCGGTGGTGTTATAGTGGAAATACAGTGACGGATATGTCCCATTGGGACGTCTGCGGTTTATATGGAGCATTTGCTAACCAGCATCATTGGATGTATGTCATTTGTCCACAGTACTAAATCACCTGGTTATGTAGCACCATGTGGAATGGGTGGTCAAACAGACATCCGCGATTCCTGAACACACAGTATCAGTGAAACCCAGTGCTCACAAGGACACAGTCCGACAAGCTCTACACTATACAAATGCACAGTGGTGTCCATTGTAGGACCCAAAAATTTGTCTAAAGACAGCTCTTCCGCCTTATTTAATCAACTAACGGAACTCATTGTAGTCACAGGTACACATATGCACCGCAAGCGTGTTTAATGTCGCTGATAGCTGTCCATGTCATGCAGCACAGATGCACAGGAATACCCAGGGTACTGGGTCCATAGAACTGCGTCCACATCACAGTCCCGCACACATGACGGATGTGTAATGGGTACTGTCAATTGTTGCAGTCAAGGGATTCTGGGTATGTAGACTCTGTGCTCGGTGTTGTTTCGCAGGCAATCCTTTCTCCCGCCCCGTGGGAGGGATGTGTGCGTATCACCTGCCTTACTCTCCGCTAATAATGCAAACCATACTCCGGAGAATGCTAAATGTAGGTGTGGAATGTGTACAGCCCTATACTAGTGTCCAGTAGGCAATTGTCATGGATGGACACCCGTATGGGCAGGATGGCACCCACAACTGCAAACCCGGGGAAATGACATAGCCGCGGGAAGGCATAACACAGGAAATACACATAGGGACTACAGTTGACATTCCACATACAAAGCCGGACTGTCGTGCCAACACCGGCGTACACAGCACTCAATCTGCCAGCAACAGACTGAGGAGCACCCGCTACCGTACAGCAGAACAGATGTGCGACCTGTGGAACACATACTAATGGCACACACACAACGTCACATAGGATATGTAAACTATGGCATTCCCACCTATGAAGACAACATGGTTAAATGAATGCATAGGTAAGCAACATGTTCCAGTGGTGTTATATTGGTAATATAGTGACGGATATGTCCCATTGGGATGTCTGAGGTGTATATGAAGCAGTTGCTAACCAGCATCTTTGGATGTATGTAATTTGTTCACAGTACTAAATCAGCTGGTTATGTAGCACCATGTGGAATGTGTAGTCAAACAGACATCCGCGATTGGGGAACATACACCAGCAGTGAAAAGCACTGGGCAGGTGGACACAGTCCAGCAACATTTAACTTGACATATGCACATCGGTGTCCATTGTAGGACCCAAAAATTCTGTTCAGAGAATGCCTGCTAGCTTCCTGCATTACTCACGTGACCTCATTGTCGTCACCACGTCACAGGTACACATATGCACGCAAGCATGTTCAATGTTGATGATAGCTGTCCATGAACTGCAGCACACATGCACAGAAATACACAGGGTATCAGGTCCATTCAGCTGCGTCCACATCACAGTCCAGCACACATGAAGGATGTGTAATGGGTACTGTGCACTGTTGCAGTCAAGGTAGTCTGGGTATGAAGAATGTGGCCTCGGTGTTGTTTCGAGGCAATCCTTTGTCCCGCCCGTGGGAGGGACGCAGCGTAGCATTACGCGCCACTCTCCGCTATTAATGCACACCATACTGCGCGGAATGCAAAATGCAGGTGTGAAATGTGTACAGCCCTATACCAGTGTATAGTAGGCAATTCACATGGATGGACAAGCGTATGACTAAGATGGCACCCATAACTGCAAACCCGGTGGAATTACAGTGCCGTAGTAAGGCATTACACAAGTCATACACATAGGGACTACAGTTGACATTCCCCATACAACAAACACAGACAACCGGCTGATGAAGTCTAAAGCAAAGACGAGGTACTGTAGGGACCGTCAGTGACCAACCAGAGCACACCAAGAATTAAAGGCAGTCACCATAGTCTATTGCAGCCCACTGCGTCTGCTTCATAAGCAGACTTATTCAGACTACATACAATGCAGTCCAACCTACTACATTTACAAGCATTAATTGGTCAGTACATTACATGTGCTAGGTACTAATTACATGCCTTAAAGGCAGACAAGCGAACAAACCTCACTTGCGCTGCAGATCCCACACAGTGAGGACATCAGACATTGCTTGAAAGGTACAGTCTTCATCGGAAAATATAAATATATGTACATACATGAAACATGAACCAACATAAAATGTTTTCCAAATGTCTGACTGTGTAAGATACATATATATGTCCCACGGATTGTGCCAATATATTAACAGAACTGCAGACACCTAGTAATATAAATGAACCATAATATATACACATAAACCGTATGATTATGACTACTGTAAAATAGACCAACGAAATGTAAACATTCACAATGTGCTAATGTAAATATTCAGTTAGAAGGTTACTTAAATAAATCAACTCAGTCATCCATGTGTAAATACTAACACAAGGCCAGCGAGGTGCTTGCCCTCACATGTACTGGGATGTTGTTCCACAGCATAGTCAGTGTCTGGGTGATGAATCCGTCCCAACAACACGTTCGATTAATGACAGTGTCAAGGTGTACGTCAGCTGCCCTTGTGGTTCTGAGGGATCTAACTTATTTACGTGAAGCATAGTCATCAGATCTGGGTTCGACATAGCCATGTATGCCAGGCACGGGTCACCTCTGGGCAAGTGGTATGCAACTGTATACAGCTGGAATTCTTTCAGTCGGTCAGTATAGCACATATACCTGAGACCCTGCATCTGTTTGTCGAAGAACTGTTGGTGCCTTTCCAGCTGCTGCAGGTGTTGGGTCAGATACATTCTGAACAGGGCATTGTACCCAATCATAGGTCTATTGAGCGATGAGTACAACGGGACAATGACCTCCCCTGATCTAGATGTGAATCCCTTCATGATGATGTGGGCAATGTGGAAGGTCTACCTAACTATGTTAGCAACATGTGTGTCTACCGAACGGTGAACAACAACACATGTCCCCAAATCACTGGTAACCCCCTCTGTGCTCAGTGGATTGCCACCTATATGGTAGCTCCGGTAACCTTGTTCTTACCGAAGGGTATGCCTATGCATTTCCTGGCATTTAGCTGTAGGACATGTCTCTGGTACCACTTATCCACATCTGTGAGGCACTCCTGAAGGATATCTGTGTCAGATGTGTGTCTGACTTTGGCACCCGGTTTGCAGTCATCTGCAAACATTGTCACCCATAACCCCCCTGTGTATGCGTGTACATTGGAAACGTAGATGCTGGAAATAGTGGACCCAGGACTGAGCCCCATGGGACACCACCTGTGACTGGCTGTGAGTATGACATGGCACCAGCAACTATGGCCATGTGTGTTCTGTGACTTAGCCCGTTTGCAACCCATATGGCGATGTATGGATTTACATTCAAGATGAGGTTTATCAATTATACCCGGGGGTATTGTGTCGAAGGCCTCTGGCGGGTTGAGGTAGGCTGTATGGACTGCTTTACCCTCAGCAATGGCCTTGGTGACTGAGTCTACAAAGTGAAACACGTGTAAAGGGCATGATATGACTCTGACCAAGCTAAACTGGGTTGTATCCAAAGTATGCGGGTCCCCTATGTCTTTATCTATGTGTCCCATTATGATCCATCTCCATGGCTTTGCAGATAAGGCTTGTCAAACTAATGGTATGGTAATAACCAGGGTCAGTGGAGGCACCATCTATGTGGAGTGTGACTACAGTCGCCCTGTGCTACTACTCAGGTACGTATCCTGAGGTGAGGCTAAGATTAAACAGCTGTCCTAAGTGTGAGTTACAGTTCCTGGAGTACACAGCTGGGACACCATGTGGAGCCATGGATGCTGTGTTGACCGCCTTGGGGCTGGATGTGGGTAATGCTGGACATACCCACGGCAGACGTGGCACGTTCCCGAGTCCGATGCCCAAGGGACCACACACATAGCCGCCCTTAGGCATAGGCCAAGTAGGTAGCCGAGGGTGTTGCTCTACGGGGAGCACCTTTCCAGACTCTATTTGGTGTAGGTAGACTAGGAGGGGGGTAGCGGGTGATGTATCGGTGGCAACGTCTGCCTAGGTCACCACTTACCATAAGGCCACTCTTCCCGTGGGTAATACAGCAGTACCCACACCCAGACGCGGGTCATTGCTAGGGTCATTGCTAGTATGGCACATCATCTATGTAAGGAAACCATATATCCCCAGACATAATGGCACAGCATAATGCCTGTTCGCCCGCCAAAGGCAGACATACGTCACCAGCGGTGCGGGCGGACGCAGCGGCGTGATGCCCGTTAACAATGCCGACATTGTCTCGCTTTGTGAAACAAACTCCACAGAGACATTCAATAATAGACAGCGACGGACAACCCGATGTCCTCGTGTCTGAGCTGTTCAACCTGTTACGCCATGTTAAATGTGTGATGCACAGCTGAACCGGTCCAAACAAAGCAACGGACATGTCTGAGGCTCAGTGAAAGTCGTCACGCAATGTTAAACCCTTGTAATATTGCGACACAGGCCATACATACGGAGGGTTAGTAATGGAAATTGGTTATTTCGAGCAGACCGTGTGCAATTAGTATAACGACATCTACAACGGGTACACCGCCAATCGATGACACGTTCTGAATAATTGGGGGCCGTGACATGGTACCATGGACACGGACAAACGCGTGCCCATGTGACTCATCTAACATTCGTACAGGGTCAGGGCAGTCCCGTACAGTGGGCGGCCAAGACCAAACCCAAAGCAACACAGCAACACCCTGACAATCGAAGGCCTGTATGCATATGGGATATAAGCAGCTGTCATCTGAACAGCCCTGCGGTGACGACATATGCATCCTGGGCCATGAGCGAGGGGGAATTAGGAATGTTCAACATGCAGTACCGCACCTTTCCCAGCAGGAGAATGGATGCCTGTGACGTGCGTGTGTGCGGGGGGGGGGATATGTAAATGTACATAGGTACCATGGGTATGCATATTAATGACAACGAACAGCTAACGTGCACTGGTCACAGTAACCGTCAAACGTGAATGCAGTCACGTTTGAATTACGACTATTTCTATTTATTTTAGTTTTATTTTATTTTATTTTACATTTGATGACCGGGCTAGTCTAGCTGGATATATGTCCATTTGCATTAGAGGCCCGGAGAGAAAAGCTCCACACATAACATAATAATGACAGACAGACATATTATTAATAAAGACACAGAATAAAATTAGAAATATAAATCAATTTTGTTAATAAAATCAACATACATTAAGGAACTCAAACAGTTTAATATCATACATAATGTTTGGTCAATTTCAAAGCATTTTATCTAGTACATAAAGGTTATGCACTAAGGCATTTGCCATATGGATAACAGTTGAAGCTCAGAAGGATACAGTAGTAAAGGGGAATTTAAGATGGATAAAAGGGAAGAGGGAGGGGTGAGGGAAAGAGGGAAGACTATAGAACATATACATGTGCGGTACGTAAAGCGTCCATGCTGCAAAGACTGTTACATATATAAAGCTGTAAGTGCTTTCTGCACACGTCCGTCAACTGGATCAGACATATGTTACCGGAATAGTCACACGTAACGCAAAACACGTAACCACACAGACACTGTAAACATATATAAACGGACTACGGATATGCATATGCGCGTGCTGGCGTAACCCACAATCCGGACATGCGGTGTGGTGCGTGTATGATCCAGTGGAACCAGGGAAGGTTACGGATGTCTCCTCCACACGTTTACATTCATAATTGTCAAATATATGCTTAAATAGTACTTATTGATTCCATGCTTTGTTATCATAATGCTACTATTATACACATTGATATACAATAACCTGATCAACACACTACATTCTAAGGTGCACTCTCAGCAATTATCAACTATGTGTCCGGATACCGATTGTATTTACCAATATTGTATATATATTGACACATTGTTGCCGTATTATTGTTTCCATGAAGTAAGGCATGCAACACTGATATGTATATGTCACATTATAATCAAGACTTGGAGCACTGTCCACCTAACTATGAGCAGGTTTATTGATTATTTCGCTTTAAACCGACTCTGAAGGAAGTGTATAAGGGACGGCTATGTCATGCATTCTGTACTCCGACGATGCCCCATGTTAGTAGGTGAGAGAGCTCAGTATCCTTTCACTGTGGAGTCTATCGTATTTGACAGTGTCTGTTTTTGCCGATATATGTTCCATGATGTCGTTTAGGAAGATGGGCAGGACGCAAGGTTTGCTGTATTTCCGCATACTGGCACGTGGATATAGATAGGCCATGTAATACAAATGATGGGTTGTCAAGCAGACATCCACGATTGGGGAACATACAGCGCAGTCAATACCACTGGCCAGATGGGAACAGTCAAACACGTTCTACACTTTACAAATGCACATCGGTGTCCATTGTAGGACTCCAAAAATTACGACGTCTGCTCCGTTATCCACTGGGATCAGCCAATCAAAGTACTAACCGTGACTACGGCACAGCTAGACATATGCACCACCAGCGTGTTTAAGGTTGATGATACCTGCCCATGACATGCAGGACATATGAACAGAGGTCCCCAGACTGCCGTGTCCATACATGTGCGTCCATATCCCAGTTCCGTACACATGAAGCATGTGTCATGCGTACCGTGGGGGGTTGCAGCCATGGTATCCTGGGTATGCAAAATGGGGCTCGGTGTTGTTTGGCAGATAATCCGTTGTCCCGCCCCATGGGAGGGCTGCGGGTACAGGACGTGCCTTAGTCCCCAGTAAGGATGCAAAGCATCCATAGGGTAATGCTAAAGGCATGTGTGAAATGTGCTCAGCCCTACATCAGTGTCCAGTAGGCATTTCCCAAGGATGGACAAACGACGGACAAGATGGCACCCATAATAGCAAACCTGGTGGAATCACACAGCCGTAGTAGGGCATGACACAAGACATTAAGATGGAAACAACAGTAGATACACCCCGTAGACATCCATCCTGCCGCATGTAATCCCAGCGTACACAGCAGCGAAGGTGCTATCAAGTATGTGGGTTCACCCGCTTCCACTCTGCGGAACATACCTGCGACCTGTGGAACACATATTAATGGCACACCAACAACGCCAACTAGGAAGGTCATACTATCGCTAAAATATAGCGTTCACACATAAACGACATACTGTCATTAATAAATAGGTTCTACATGTACCGCTGTGTTATACTGACAATACAGTGGCGGATAGTTCACAATGGTACCTGTGAGGATTATCTAAAGCAGTTGCCAACCTGCAGGACTACAGTAACACCCTATGGGTAAATTTTGGAAGGACACGGTTACGTAGCACTACATAATATGGGTAGGCGGACAGACATCCGGGAATGGGGAACATCTGGCGGCAGTCAAACCCACTGGCGAATGGACACAGACCAACATGATCTAAACTTTACATCTGCACATCGGTGTCCATTGCACGCCCCAAAACTTACTCCTTAGGTAAGTGTAGGCAACATAGTGTGACCCCCAAGAGGTCACAGCCGTGACTACCGCACAGGTAGATATATGCACCACAAGCGTCTTCAAGGGTGATGACAGCCGTCCATGAAATGCAGGACATATGAATAGGACTCCCCAGGCTGCTGCATCCATACACGTACGTTCACATCCCATTTCCGCACACATGAAGGGTGTGCAAGGGGTACTGTCGAGGGTTCCAGACATGGGATCGTGGGTATGCAAATATGGGTGTCGGTGTGGATTGGCAGATGATTCGTCGTCCCGCCCCGTGTGCGGGACGTGGCCATGGCATATGCGTTACTCCGCAATACTAATACCGATCATCCACCGGAAATGGAGAATGCAGCTGTGAAATGTTGACAGCCCGATAGTAGTGTCCAGTAGGCAGTTCCCATGGATGGACAAACGTACGGCCAAGATGGCACCCATAGCTGCAAACCTGGGGGAATCCCACAGCTGTTGCAAGGCATAACCCAGGGAATACAGATACGGTCTACAGTACACACTCCCCATTCAAAGCAAGACCGCTGGGCAGATACCGGCGTACACACACTCAATGTGCCAGCACATCTATGGGGATCACACGCCCATACAGTGGAACAGATGGGTCACCTGTGTAACGATACCAATGGCACAATCTCCACGCCTGCTGGGAATGACAGGATGGTCAAACTATGGTGTTGACACCAAAGAAAGACATCCTTCGTGAATTAATAGGATTGATGTCAATACACCATGGCAAACACCCAATGAACAGGGAAGACTTGCTGGCACCCTATGGCCACACACCATGCCACACATAGGTAGATGGAACAGCAACATAAACATTTCGTCCACGACAGGTCGCATATGGTATCCAAAGGTACTTCATAGACATGTATGCTATCACCCGTTGGCCCGTGAGACTTACACATAACATGGAAGTATCCAGGCTTTAAATATCCACCCTTACACTTCCATTTGTCACTTTCTATGCGAGCAATGGAGATGTAGCCACAGCATAGAAAGCAGAGACGTACTGCTAACGAAACACACACATGTCAACATCACAGAAAGCATACTATGAACACACTTATTACATGATATTGTACTATGAAACACAAACAAACCAGCAACCTGCAGCAAGAATAGTCCCCGAGTTCGACACAACACAAGTCTTCGTGAACATTTAAACAGTTCATTAAAACATACAGCAACGCTTCCGTTGTTTCCACAACGCGTGCAGGAAAAATGCTATGTCTAAGAATGTTAACAATCAACAATGTGAGTCTTAACATGATTTTAAATATCACATTGTTGATTGTGAACACTGTAACAATTTGCTCATTCAGTTGTATTTTCGAAAGCAACGGAAACACACACACACACACACGGAAGGGACGGGAGATGAACCTACGCCTATTTACATGAACTCAGTACAGTATGAAGCATTTACACAACGCGCTACCGAGTTAAGTGACGTGAGCGCTGTCAGAGGCATACATGTAGGCTGCTGACGCCACCCGCAAGACAATATTTGGAAATAGCCAAGGCATGTGTTGCGGAGCGTATAAAAGCATAATCAGTCGCAGAGGCAGCTGGAAACACACACACACAGAGACACACACACACACGGAAGGGACGGGGGACGAACCTACGCCTATCTACATGAACACACTACTCTATGAAGCATTTACAGAACGCGCTACCGAGTTTACTAAACAGAGCGCTGTCACAGGCATACTTGTAGGCTGCTGACGTCACCCGCAAGACAATAGTTGGCAATAGCCAAGGCATGTGTTGCGGAGCGTCTAAAAGCATAATCAGTCGCAGAGGCAGCTGGAAACACACACACACAGAGACACACACACACACACGGAAGGGACGGGGGACGAACCTACGCCTATCTACATGAACACACTACTGTATGAAGCATTTACAGAACGCTACCGAGTTTACTAAACAGAGCACTGTCACAGGCATACTTGTAGGCTGCTGACGCCACCCGAAGACAAAAGTTGGCAATAGCCAAGGCATGTGTTGCGGAGCGACTAAAAGCATAAGCAGTCGCAGAGGCAGCTGGAAACACACACACACAGACACACACACACGGAAGGGACGGGGACGAACCTACGACTATCTACATGAACACACTACTGTATGAAGCATTTACAGAACGCAGCTACCGAAGTTTACTAAACAGAGCGCTGTCACAGGCATACTTGTAGGCTGCTGACGCCACCCGAAGACAATAGTTGGCAAGAGCCAAGGCATGTGTTGCGGAGCGCCTAAAATCAAAATCAGGCGCAGAGGCAGCTGGAAACACACACACACAGAGACACACACACTCACGGAAGAGACGGGGACGAACCTACGACTATCTACATGAACACACTACTGTATGAAGCATTTACAGAACGCTGCTACCGAAGTTTACTAAACAGAGCGCTGTCACAGGCATACTTGTATGCTGCTGACGTCACCCGCAAGACAATAGTTGGAAATAGCTGAGGCATGTGTTGCAGCGCCTAAAAGCATAATCAGTCGCAGAGGCAGCTGGAAACACACACACACAGAGACACACACACACGGAAGGGACGGGGACGAACCTACGACTATCTACATGAACACACTACTGTATGAAGCATTTACAGAACGCTGCTACCGAGTTTACTAAACAGAGCGCTGTCACAGGCATACTTGTATGCTGCTGACGCCACCCGCAAGACAATAGTTGGAAATAGCCGGGCATGTGTTATGGAGCGCCTAAAAGCATAATCAGTCGCAGAGGCAGCTGGAAACACACACACACAGAGACACACACACACCACGGAAGGGACGGGGATGAACCTACGACTATCTACATGAACACACTACTGTATGAAGCATTTACAGAACGCGCTACCGAGTTTACTGAACAGAGCGCTGTCACAGGCATACTTGTATGCTGCTGACGCCACCCGAAGACAATAGTTGGAAATAGCCGGGCATGTGTTGCGGAGCCGCCTAAAACCATGATCAGTCGCAGAGGCAGCTGGAAACACACACACACAGAGACACACACACACCCACACACACACACACACACACACACATGGAAGGGACGGGGGACGAACCTACGCCTATCTACATGAACACACTACAGTATGAAGCATTTACAGAACGCTACCGAGTTTACTGAGCAGAGCGCTGTCAGGAGGCATACCACGTGAGTGGTATGGTTTGCAGAGGCAATCGCCCGAAGACAATAGTTCGAAATAGCCGAGGCATGCTGTTGACCGCCTAAAAGCATAATCACGCAGTGCTGCAGCGGGAATAACACACTACTGATCAGTACATCACTGCAGACACACACAGACACGGAAGGCACGGGGCAGACATCTACATGAACACAGCATGGAAGCATTTACAGAATGTGGACCGAAGCTTACTGAGCAGTGTCCAGCCACACAACAGGAACCTGGCCATGCCACAGAGCGTGGCCAGAGTCGTGGGGATACAGGCATGCACCCGGGGTATCACTGCAGATGGGCGCGGTGTGCACTGTGCTGTGTGTCCATCTACACAGCTGCCTACTGGGCATGCTCAGACACTTAGAGTTGGCACAGATCAGACATGCATACAAATGGTGCGACGGCATGGGTGGCGGAATGCGGACCGTCCTGTGTCCGCCACACAACAGCAACTCCGCCATGCCACAGACGTGGCCGCTGCGGGGAATATCTAGGTGCAATTAACCATGTGTACGACTGGCCTACAGTTTGTTGCATGCTACAGACAACCCTCCCAAACACAGGATACCTTCACAGATGTCCTGAGGACACTGGTGAGTGGGCATGCTCTCACAACAGCACCGTATTGGGTGACATGAACCACCCATACATAGCCTGGGAACATTACCCATGGCACAACACAGCACGCCAGCAGTCCCAGGTGTTCACACACCTGGCCACTGTTAAACAGCCATGCACCATACATACTAGGGGGGGGATGTCTGACAGTTCTGCCCATCACACATGGTGAGGATATGCCCCACACAGGATGTACAGCCCTCAATGGTGATGCAAGACCGTATAGTGGATCCACTGGTCATCCACTCACTGTAACCAACACCAGCATGGGGGACCTCAGTGATGACCTCTCCACAGAAAACCACACATCATACGACCGGTGTGGTACCCTACAAGTCCTCCATGCCAGTGTTGAACAGAGGCCAGACCTGCAAACGCCTAACGAATGCCTTCCCCGACCACCCACATGCATGTCTGCAACAGGCAAACATGATGACATCAGGCCCTTGTCCACCACAGGTAGGCACATGGTGTGGTGGACTGCAGCCACTGACTACCTGTACATCAACAGTTGGAGCTACTACATGGCAGAGCAATGACAGTACCAGGGAAACCATCACCCATTCATACCGGCGTTACCATATGGCCCCACATACCATCATCCAGGCCCGCTTGTGGGAGTGGTACTGCAGAGGGCACATGAGACAACCACAGGGCCTTCCCTAACTGTGGTAAGGACATGGTTGGGGGCACACAGACTTGCCTGGAAATGGTCCAGAATGGTACAACAGTCACTGCACCCACAGACATTGTCTGCAAACCACAGGACATGTTCCATGCATACATCCCCCCCCCCCAACAGGGAACATATCCATCCCACCAGAGTGTATCCTCCAAAACATGTCATATGGCCCGGAGTGATCCCATATCTCTATGGCGGTTGACACGTCAGCAATGGGCACCGATGGTGTCCCTGGCTGTGTGCTATCCATCCTCATTGAGGCCCTCGGCCCACACATGCGGCCACTGTGTCATGTTAGCCTTACTATGGGCTATGTCCCCAATGGATGCCATATGGCATCTGTGGTCCCACTATGCCAGGGTAGTGCTCCTATGGACTGTCAACAGCCACACCCTATACGCTTGACAAGTGTTGTCTGCAAAGCTGTGTGGAGGTCCATACAGGTGGCCATGGTTACAGATAGCGGTGTACAGCCAATACCGAAACATACCCACAACTACATAGTCAAGGGCAGATCCTGCCTCCCAACCTGCTCGTCCAGTCTGGAGTGGTCACCAAGGCCATTGATGGGGATACGTGGTTTGCACACAGTACCATGACCTGGTGGGAACGTTCAGAGCACACTACACATGGGACCCATAGAAAGGCTCGCCAGCATACATGTGGGGACATATGTCACCCGATGCTTCTCAGACAGGTTGGAGTTCACACCACACAGGGTTGGTGCTCAAGGTGCCTTGTCACACTCATATCTGGACCCAGTGGAGGCCCACAGGGCTCACCCCTGTGCCCCCTGCCATATGGCATCCGACCTTCCAATGTGCATGCAATCATAGGGGGATTGTAGCAGACAAGGTATGCAGATGACTACGCACCGGCCAACATACCCAACACCCCATGTTACACGGACATCCACCTAGGGCGTCATAGACAAGGATGACTGGTGCCAGAGCCATGGCCTGCTACTAAATGCCAGAGAAGGTGCAGCCCTACCCAGTGTGAAGGACATGTTCGTCCCAATGTCACATGTAGGTGGTACGCCATTAAAGATGGTGGACGTGTTCAGGGAAATGTCTACTACACCTGTCGGCAACCTCTGTCAACACACACAATGGCAATGTGGGTGTGAAGACATTCCATTGTGGCCTCCTGGTCTGGATGGAATGTCGACCACATCAGGGGTGTTCATTGTACCCCTGTACACATCACACACCAGAGCAATGACTGCATACAATGGCACATGTGGCCTGTAGCTAACCTGACACCTGCAGCACTCGGAAGGACCGCAAACGTTCCACAAGACGGGGATGACGGTGCTAGGACATGTGTCACAAGCTGCACGGCCAAGGGGACACCGGCTGTGGATCTTCACAGCACAGCTGCTCCGTGGTGATTTGTGCCTGACATACACGGCCATGTCTGACCTGGGTGACATGGGCACATTCCACCTCCCAGGCTCCATGCAAACACGGGCACAGAAGCGACTGTCAGACACCTCAACACAAAGATGAGTGGGATGTGCTGGGGGAACAGGGTTAACGGCCAGACACCCCCTACAACACGGGGAGGAGTGCCAGGCCATGTGAAGGAAAGGCCCTGACTGCCTTTGTCCAGGACTGCTAATGACATGTGGATGTGATGATAGTTATGCGCCAGCCAACCTCTGTGTGTCACTGCTAGACCAGGGACTGGGGACTGATGGATATGGCATCCCCATCCTGAGGGGTGTTAGACACCACACACAGTCATGCTAGGTCCACACATGTCATAGGGCACATATCCTGTTACGTTCATGTGCGCCTATGTACCTATGTAGGGGTCCATGCCAGATGCGGGTAACTGTGCTATGCTGATGTTGCCAGACATGCCTGTGGGTACCCCACGACTACACGTGGGGAACTAATTACAGTGCTCCCAGTAGGCACGCAAGTACACCATCAGTATCATACGGGTTAACTGCACCGACATGGTGCTACACATGTAACCACCACACATACTGTGTACACATATCAATTAATGCTGCACCTGTCCTGCATGGTATGTCTGCTGCATGATGTCCGTGCACAACCCACATCACATACATACCTGTCACCAGCCATACACACACACCACAACATACACATCACGTAGTATGCGGACACAGGTATCACATACACCTCTCACTATCGTGTCCACCCTGTGCATCAGAATATGTTAGCTTAACCGGGCAGTGATGGTGTAGCTCACAGTTATGCGGCAGAGACTTCATCATATGCACAGGGTGATATGTGTGCCACAGGCATGGGCTGTACCAATGGATGACATCATGTGTGTGTAAGGGCCAGTGCATTGAGTGGGCATGACTATGTAGATTGCATGTGGGTGTGGTGGAGCCCTACAGTTGTGTCTGCTGTGTGTGTGTGTGTGTGTACACAGTTCAGTCATCTGTGATGCCTACACGGGGTATGCTTGGCAGCCCCTGACTGTACAGTGCAGGTGTTACGGCTCACTGTGTCTGCCGGTGGCGACCTGACCCGCGCCTGCCTGGGGTCGCACGGGCATGACCGGGTGGAGGTACGGACTGTCCACTCTCCGATGTCACATGTCCGCTGGAAACGTGCCCACGACGGGGCCGTCCAGGGCCACGTCCACGTGGCCTGCTCTGTCCTGGTGTGGATGGTGTAGTAGCAGCTGCACTGCTGCTGCTACCAGCACTGTCTGGGTGGGCATGGGAGGTGGCACACACACGCTGACCTGCAGCAGGTGGTGTTGCTGGCACACGCCCGCGCCCTATGCCTCACCCTAACTGGTGTTCCTGCACGGACTGCGACGCCAAGGATGGCCATGCCTCGGTCGAGGATACCAGCCATGTCACCCAATCTCCTATCCAGAACATCGGCAAGATGCTGTTGTGCATTCGCCAATGCCTGGATGTTGTCATTCAGGGTACGGATTGCGGACCTTTGCAGCCTCTGCCCTTCCTGGTTCTGCCGCTCGCACGCGTGCGCGCCCGCCATTACAGTCTGGAACATGCGCCTGGTTATACCAGCTGCTGCACCCTGCGGCAGGTGTATGTCTAGCGGTGCTCCCCACGAGCAGCACCTGCCACATGCCTGCGTGGCACTGCACCAGTCCTTACACTGGCAACATCGTGTACCCACACCTTCTGCAGCCACCACACATTCCTGCTCGGGACAACAGACGCTGACTGACCGTCATCTATGGTCAACGGTGTTGGGGTATGTGTCGGCATCTGAACTGTCGCGGGATGAAAGGGACGATGTGTGATGTTCTCCACTGGCACAGTGTCTGCCTGTGACGACCCTGCCTATGCCTCATGCACATGGTCATCACCACTAGTATCTGTGGGGACACTAGCATCAGATTGACCACAGGAGGGGAACTCACCTACAGCACCTGTCAATACAAAGACATACCATCGGTTATAGTACAGACACACACACACACCCACACACACACACACACACACACACACACACACACACACACACACACACACACACACACACACACACACACACAGACAGCATGCATGTGATAATGCAGGTGGCATGCAGCATTCACACAACACAGACCAGTGAATGCAGACCAGACATTCATAGTGGCAGTATGTACACTGCCCTGGTGGGGACAGTACAACAGGCAGGTGTCATTTAGTAGGCATGCAGTACACACATTCATGGTAGTTTGCATGCATCAGCGTGATACACCTAGTGGACGCGGGCGAGTTGAGAGTACACTTGGCTGCCGACAGTATGTAAGTTACACCGAAAACATGTGGTATCTTGTGGACATGTGATGATGGTGACCCACCGCATGCACCACATCACAATGGCTGTCACGGTGCAGTGTTATGTGTACAGTCTACAGATACAATGTATGGGTAACAGTGATGTCTGTGCAGATGCTGCTGTGAGCTGTGTGCATAGCTGTACAGTGTGAAGTCCGGGCTCTGTGCCACTGCACAGTAGCAGGCCACAGCTATGTGTCTGTGCGATGTGACCTGGATGCATTACATTGCCATGTCTGTAAGTCAGTTCAGATGCTCAGCAGCACGTATATGGTGGACATTGGAGGCACCTGTAGTAGCTGTGGAGAGGCGTTCCATGTCACTGGTGTACTACATTGGATGTCCAGGGGGTCCACTACAGTGATGAACCCACTATGTTTGTAGAGGGTGCAACGGTGAGTACCCACTGTGGATGTGCTGTGGCAACATGCCTGTAGGTATCAACCATGGCCTTGTCTGTCTGAGTCATTGACTATTGTGTGTGGTAGACATCGTGCACACGGCCCTGTGGTGGCCCATGTGACATACAACCATACTAGTGTGAGGTGTCACATTCTGTACGGATATGCTGACAGTGTGGATGTCTGCTATGTTGTGCATAGGTCATGTCATGGTGTGACAATGCTGCAGCCAGACATCCACGTGCATGGGACATGGCATGTGCAATGTCTGCGTGTGCACCGATGCAGGGGCATGGGTCACATTGGTAACACCTGTGCTCTGGCCAGATCACAGCTCACTATGTGGTACTGTGTGCATACTGCACTGGCATACCAATGCATACTACACATGCAGCCATTGTGTAACACCTACACCATTGTATGCATAGCTGACTGCACGTAACACCAATAGGTTGTGTGGTGTCATAGCACTCTAACGGGTGTATCTACTGTACATGGGGGGTGTGTGTGTCGGGTGGTGCGAGCTGTATACCGTGACTGGGGCACACACAGGTGAGCATGTCATGCCTAGACACATGGGGAATATCATTACAGCAGAACATGCCTTTGACTAGCAACAGACTTACCTGCAACAGACCCTTGTACCTGCGACACGCCAGACGTACCTGTAAAGGCATTGCACAAAGGTATACACATTAGCCATTACTATCTCCACAGTCAGCACTGTGCATCTCACATCATGCATGTGTGTGGTAGCATGTGCTATGCACATGTCTGCTAACACAACATAGCATACTATGGTTTGCATCTTGTGTGGCCATATACCTGGCATGTATTGCTATATCATGTGTTGTACTATGACACCCACACCCACGCCGCCTATCATACAAACATGCAACACTGACTTACCATGCGGCTCCAGGCTCATATCTCGGGAGACACCCACCTCCACAATGGACGCAAGTGTTTCTGCGTGTTCTTCCGTGGGTGTCCCCAGACTGGCCAGGAGCTCCTCCGTGGCTGTGAGTGGGGGCTGGGTTGGTGGCCCACCACCTGTCCCACGTTGTTGCCTGGCGATTGCAGCAGCACGCTGTCTTGCATGCCGGATCAGGTCTGTGCAGTGCCTGCGGATTTGTTGATAGCTGCGGTTGTTTACGCCCACGCTGTTCACCCTCCTGCACATCTTCTCCCACATCTCCTGCCATTCCTGTGCCTGCTGTGGCACATGGCTAAATAGGGTGGCATGGTTGCCATGGAGGTATGGAATGATCACCTCCTCCTGTCGGCTGAATGGTGGAAGACGGGAACGTGGCATTATCTGGAAGACATAATGATGGTGGCAGGTCACATTCACACTGCTGTGCTGGCATACTGTTGGAAATACATTGCTATGACATGTACGACATCTGCACAGTGATCTGTGAAGGGCATCGTGGCAGTGACACAGCCGATGTTCTGGCTTCACACCATTGAGCACTGGGTGTCACATCATATCTGTGTGCCACCCCATCACACTGTACACGCACCATGTAGATGTTAGCCTGCCATGGACATGTGTACCTGGCTGCACCTATGTCCATATCAGTTGGCATAGGTCCCCATGTGACGCCTGTGGTACTGTTCACCTGGACGCTGTGTATATGTCAGTACACATCACGTCTGTGTCCATTGTGAACGTCAGCAGCGGCACTGTACACACACATGGACACCTGCACATGCATGTGTTGTGCCATGTACTTCCACACAGCACTGTACGGGTGCTGGACAACTTGCCACAGCTCACCTGTGTTGCATATGTGATAGACATGGAGCAATGTGTAACCATGACACATTAGCAGGAAAGGCCATGCATAGCATGTACAAACACACATTGTGCAGAGCATCACACAGCACCTGTAACATGACAGGGTGCATTGCCACCACATTACTGCTGTGTATGGTTGATAGTGAGAGTGCCTTTTGTCCATTGCACCATGTGGGACTGTGATAGCTCATGCAGCCTTGCTGGTCAGCTCTGCATGATATGGCAGGGTATGCCACATACATGGCACTGGGTGTGATCCACCTGGGTGTTGACGGTATTGGTAGGGTGGCTGTCCATTGCATATGTCATAGCTGTGTGAATATGGACATTCAACATGTTTATCACCATGGTGTGGGCACTGTCCTCGAGCGGGGTATGCTGTACACTGCTTGTTGAGGGTGTGTCTGTTGCATGCAGGTATCACACATCCATGCATACACTGTAGCCCTGGCAGGTGCTATGTGCTGGGATATTGATCGACACAGTGCTGTATGTGGACACACACCACTATCCCATGCACATGGATGGCTGCCTGAACTGATGTGGGTAACACATATGTGTACATCCAGTGCCCGCTGCCACCCACATGTCTGCTGCTGCACTACACACCACCATCCCTCCCTCTGTGAATGTGGTGTTGGGCTCAGCAGAGGTATCCATGTATGGGGACAGGGATGTTCACATAGCAGGCCCACTGATGGTATCGTCGATCTGACCATACACATATGATGCACCCCTCACACATACAACCCATTCATATTGTTGTTCACAATGGTGACACAGCTATATTGCTATGCTGGAGGCATTCACAGACATACATACACACAGGCATGCACGTCCATCTGTGTCATTGCCTGGACTATTGGTGTGGTTTGGCACCTAACGTGTTTGACTGCAGGTGGCGCAGACCTACTGTGCACATGTGTACATGGTAGGCCTGTTCTACGGTAGGCATCTGTGATGTGCTGTGCACATCTCATATCTGCACATTTGGTTGGTGTCCATTGGTCCACGGGCCAGTGGTGGGACATACAGGGATGTTGCTGAACATATATGCAGGCAAACCTGTACAGCTGTGATGCTAGCCTCTCAGATGCTCATGTGTCGTGGACGTGAACACCGTACACACACATGTGGTTGTGGGCTGCCGTCCGTACCCATCTCCACCTGTGGGTTGCTATCATCCCACACACCCCTTGTACTGTATGTTCAGGCTATGCACCTATGTGGGGTTTGTGTGAGTGCAAACCGATACTATGTGCCTTTGCACCCATCACAGACAATGTCACACAGGTACACCGCAGCCATACACATCGCAGCTTGTTGTCAGCACGTCACATGTGGTACACACCTAACACATCTCCTGTGGGACATGGTAATTTGTATGGGCATGTCCAGTTGTCACATACCACAGCTACCCCTACATGATGGCTATGCAGGACATGTGTGTGGACATCTACTGTGACATGTACACGAGCAATGCCCCCTACCTACATCACATGGTACTACCTGTGGAGTATGTGTCTGCATCCATGCTATGGCCATAGATGACAATTGTACATCAATATGTGCAACATACCTCATTGGGGTTGTCATGCACATGTTCCATGTGTCAATGCATTGTTTGTGTCTGTTGGGCGGTCATTGTTGTGCATGGTTTACATGGCTGACATAGTCGGCTACCAGCATTGTACCTGGCAATACATTCCAGCCATCATGTAGCCAGCTTAGATGACACGCGGAGGTGTTCCGCCATGTGCACATATGTCACACAGTACGAGGGTGACTGACACATTGTCAGGACTGGGTTCTGACTGCTGTGGCTGTGTGTACCGGTGTTGACAACCATGACTGCACCAGATGGTGTCTTCTGGATGTGTGACATTCACAACAAACACCTACATTCACATAGCAGCGCATCGTCCACGACAATGGACATTCCTGCATGAACACTGTACGGTATGTCTGTATGACCACTGCATATATCACTGGTGGCCACCAGCATGGCTGCCTACAACAGCAGTGTGTATCCTGTGCAAACATGGGTTACACCAGTCACAACACACCTGTGTCAGATGGCCCTGTAGTGGGTGACAGTGCAGTTCCATTCATCATGTAACAGTATACATCGTGCACCAGTATGTTGCAGACATGTGAACGGGCTGTGTAGTTGACATATGGCACACATGACATCACCTGGTACACACCGTGTCTGCCTGGCGACCTGCTATTGTGACCAACCTGTTATGACATTGTGCGGCCCACATGGACTTGGACATGTGATGGCTCAATGGTGAATTAACCCTCCAGGTGTGTGTCTAGCCAGGTGTCCAGTAGCCACTGGTCTGCATGCAGGGATAGTCTACATTGGCCTACTCTGTCACTGGGACTGTTGACTATGGTCATACTGTTGTTATGCAGGCATGTGCTGTTTGTCCAGTCTGATAGTCGTGTTCAAACACACTACCGTGGCACACATGACGGTGGACATCTGCCTAAGGTGTGCAGCCCATGTACATCTTCACTGGCTATGCTGCCTCTGCAGTGGTGACAATTGTCTGTCTCCGACAGGGCTGTCACAGGTAGGCACAGCATGCAGTGATGTGTGACAATGCTTACACCCTCCACTGTGCTGTACACTAGCACTGCACACACAGTACAGCACACATGTCATTTATCTGCAGTGCCTGGGACCTGCCTCCATGCCCTACACGCCTGCCATTCCAGATTGTACACAGATCATACCTCCCAGGCACATACCTGGACTGCAACACACACGGGTGGGTGGTTCCCACACCACACCGTGATTTACACACATACTGTATATTCCCATGACACATTGCATCATAGGTAGTCCATGTTCAGATACCCATGTTCGTGGGTCACGCACATTGTGACACGCGACAGTGAATACACTGTACACCACAGGTTACATGCCGGTCAGGTTGGCATACTGTACATTGCACCTAGGACAGTTGCTACTGCTATGTATTGCCAGCAACACGCCCTTCCCTAGTATGGACTCCCATGTACCCACACATGCTTGGCCATGCAGTACATAGCTGGGTGGCACATTACACGACACATACCATACCTACACTACCGTCAGCATGCACTAAACCTCGATGTGTCTGTGTGCTAGGCCAACACACCTGCCCCCTCTGTTTGCTGAACATCCATGCTTACCATCCCTGCTAGCCACACCCTAAAGACACAACCATAGCAGCATGCATGGTACATACACACTACAGCCGGTATTACTGACATCCACTGACAGTGGTAGTTGATGGCATGGCACCCCGTACGATGGACAGTCTACATGCCTATGCCAACACTGATCACAGTGCACTTCTGCTACATTTACACACTGGTAGGGACCATGATATTCCACACTGAGACATGGTGGTACTGGCCTTTTCACAGACGCCACAGTGGTATTCCTGTTCCATGCACACGTTGTATGGGCACATGTGCAGGCTGTTGCACGGTAGTTATGTTCACCTGTGTCTTGTGTGTCACTTGACAGTCATGGTGTGTCCTGATGGTGCATGACATACTCCACAGCTAGCTACCTACACATGACTGCCAGACATTGCAGTGTGGGCCCTCACGCAGTGTGGTGGTATGTCTCTGCTGTTTGACTACATCCACATTCAATGCAGCATACCACGGTCATGCAGGCATTGACGACACAGATGTTGCTGTCATCGTGCCTGCCAATGGGGTACCTACCAACAATACACACTCTCACTACAGGGTTCCAGTCCTTGGCTGGACATTGTATTAACCCTGTGGACACATACATAGTACTGCCATGCACATGTTATGTCCGGGAACACAGTCCCGATGTCACCTCAAACCGCCCGTAGTTGTTGTATCCCGCCAACCTGGCTGTTACATGTCTCTGCAGCAGCACACGTCAGTGACTGCTAGCCCATTCATGTACGTTGTGCACCCTGACCACCACACTACCACATCTATCACACTACACATGGATGGTACTGCATTGCACGTATGGGGCTGCATCTCTACACCCATGACTGGGCCATTCAGTATGGCACTGGGCCACATCTTGACATACATGCTTCACACACTCATTGACTACCTGCATGCCTTTCCTGGCACCCTTGTTGGGCTTCTGCGCCACAGCACACCACATCCCATGCTGGCCACCTGTCATATTATTGCATGGGTGGTTGGGGTGGTACAGAGGGTATCACATCAGACATGATCCGCTCTTTGGCCTTCAGCACCATTCCACTTTATGCTATTGCCAGTGTACACATCCAGCATCACATCGTACCCTGTGTATCGGGATGTTACGCCATGTGCCTTCTGTACAGTTCACACAGTGGTGCAGGCATATCATGCTAACTACAACAAGTCAGGGACGTGTGACATTGCACGGTCCTCAGACATGTGGCCCCTCATGCTCAGTATTTGCATACATACACTACCTGCTGTCACACAGTACTGTACATTTTATTTATTATTTATTTATTTATTTATTTTATTTTACATTTGTTTACCGGGCTAGTCTAACTGGATACATGTCCATTTTCAGTAGAGGCCCGGGGAGAAAAGCTCTTAGGTAAATACAGCTAAATTAACAAATTTCTGAGAGTTAAGCATATAAACAAAATCAATACAAAAAATACAAGCAAAAACAGACTGATTTACAGGATAAATTCTAACAATTCAAAGTAAATTGTCAGTATAGAATTCACTCTTAACAGTAGATGCAGTTCATATGGCAGAACCAAAAAACAATTTTTTTTTTTTTTTTTTTTTCTGAAGGAAAAGAAGGGAAGATCAGAGTTTAGGGTGACTATAGAGCTAGTCAGGTTTGGAACAGTAACATAGCCAGTGAGATTTGAGATATACTTTCAGATTGTTTTGAAAATGGATAGTGAGGGAAGTGTAGAAATGTCATTTGGTAGAAGATTCCAGGCTTTCCCTACTGTATTAGAAAAAGAGAGTCACCGGCCTTGTTGTTTGTTTTGGTAGAACTAGCTAAGAGTTTATGTGAAGACCTAAGGGAATCTAGGTTCTTGTAGGGAGTGATTAGTGTGGATAGAGCTGGTGTTTTGGATGGTGTGTAAAGGGTTTTGTGAGCTATAGTTAGTTGATTGAATTTGATTAGGTTCTGTAGTTCAAGCCAGCCTAGCTGTTTTAAATTGAGGCAATGATGGGTTCAAATGGGTTTCCTGTGGCAAATCTGGCGATGTTATTATAGGACCTTTCCAGTTTGCTGAGGTTGTGTTTAGATAGTTTAGTAAAGATGGGTGAGGCATATAGAAGAGGAGATATTAGATGTGTGTGTGCTATTATTGTACGAGCAGAGGGTAGGAGAAAAGATTTAATCTGATACAGGGTGCCCAATTTTTTATTAACTGATTTTATAGTATTGTTTATATGTATATCGAAGTTTAGTTTATTGTCGATGGTGACTCCTAGTAGTTTAGTGGTAGCTTCAGGAGATATAATAGTCTTGTTGATAGAAGTGACTGTGAAATCCAATGGGGGGTATTTGCTGGTGGGAGAGAATAGAAGGAGTTTAGTCTTTTTGGGGTTTAAGAGAAGGCATCTGTGAGTAAGCCATTTCTCTACTGTGTTGAAGACTTGTTGGGTAAGGTATAGGAGGTCTGAAGAGGATGAGGCTGAGCATATAAGTGTAGAATCATCTGCATATTGTATACATGAGGCTTGAGGGATGGCTAGGTGGAGGTCATTGATGAAAATGGAAAGAGTAGAGGTCCAAGGATGGATCCTTGGGGACACCGAGGTTGACTGGTAAGTGGGTAGAGAGGGACTTGTGCCATAGTACTGCCTGCTGTCTATTGTCAAGGTAGGACTGGAACCACTGTATGGAGGATGTGTCAAGTGATAGGGATTTTATTATGGTAATAAGAATTTGGTGATTCACCATGTCAAAGGCTTTAGATAAGTCAATGAATAGGGCAGAAGAGAGTTTGTTTAGACTACGGTGTGTTTGTTGATAGTATCTGTGAAGGAGAGAAGGGCAGTGGAGGTACTATGTGAAGGTCTAAAACCATGCTGGCAGTTAGCTAGAAGGTTATTTTGTGTTAAGTGTTGAAGCAGTTGTTTGTGGATGCATTTTTCCATAATCTTAGCTAGAGGTGAGAGGAGGGCAATAGGTCGATAATTGGAAAGCTCGGTAGATTGGCCACCTTTGTGGAGGGGGATAATATGGGAGATTTTCCATATAGAAGGGATATAGCTTTCAGTAATGGTTCTGTTGATCAGGATTGATATTGGGAGGGCAATGGCTTTAGCAGCTAGTTGCAGAAATTCTGCAGGTAGTTGGTCTGCTGAGGGAGAGCATGGTTTCAATTTCTGAAGGAGGGTAAGCACATATGATGTAGGGACGGGGTGAAGTTGAAAGGAGGGAGAACAGTTTGTTTTTTTAGTAGGTAAAGTGAAGTTCTGAGGTGAGAGCTGGCTAGCTAGTGTTTGTATAGTGTTAGTGAAGAATGTGTTAAAATCATTAGCTATATTTATTGAAGTTTTGTGTTCAGTATTTTGAGGGCTAGGAGTGGTTGATTTTCCTGGGTGGAGTAGTTGCCTACATATACCACTTCTACATACCTGGCAGCATTCTAGCTCATCCTACTCATGTTGCTGACACCCATACAGGTGTCAGTGTGGCAGATATATCATGTAGATATCATTGCATCAGTTACATCACACATAGTGCATACACATCACCTTTGCATACTGACAGTCATGCGGTGTGTATCACATGGATACTGTCCCTATACAGGCATATCACGTTGTACATGGTTGATGTACACACACATGGCCCACATGGTGCTGTGGTTACCATATTACACCATGGCGTGGGTACACATGTGCAGGACCACGCATTTCTGGACCGTATGTCTGGCTGATACCTTGGGTGCCCTTGTACCAGTGCCATACACACATGTACACGCATAAGCCGTGTTACAATAACACGTGGTGTACCTTACACAATGGATACAACGTTACATGTCTCAGTATAGTCATGCTGTGCTCTCTACCCAGCTCAGACAGTTTACATATGCAAATGACAGTCATGTAACACATCTGTGCTCACCTGCATGCCACTAACACAGGGGTGTAATCTACTCTGCCATGGGCCATGTTCTCCGCAGTACTGATGCATGTAGTACTCCTACATGGCGTTTGCAGTGGGCAGGGTGGAGGAGCAGTCCTGCATGTGTGCACACATGCCACATTGCTCAGCCCGGGTGTCTGTGTGACATCCACAGACTGGACACACACCATGCTGTGGGACATAGGTCCTGTGCACATCCCACAGGAGCACACTGTGTCACTAGTCATGTGATAGCTTCCTTGCTGGTAGGGTGACACAGACCCATGGTACCACCACGGCGGACGTACTGTATAGACATGACAGTTGACATCCAGTTCTGCCGTTCAGTGGACACTACCATGGGGGGGGTCAGTACTGTGTACATTGCACATGTGTTTACACACGGCTCTGCTGGACATCATTGTGGCACACATTGCACCTGCTATGGAACGTTTGGACATGGTCACTTGCTGTTCCCTCCATTTCGGATACCTATTCTGCTACTACATTGTCCCATATGTGCAGGCCATACATATCTTGTGTATGTACATAACATTAGCCTCTATCATGCCTGCTATGCCTGTGCTACTCTCTATCATTTGTGCACATATCCATCATCCCAGCTTTGCATTACACATAATTGACATAGTCGCCTACTGCGTGGGATACGTGCACGCCGTGCGCACATTCCGTATGACATCGATGGTATATGCCCGCACATGTGTGCTGTGACACTATACATACATGTCCTATCCCCTGCTGTGGCACTTCATTGTTGGATATCCACTGCCAGCATCAGCGTGGGTGGTGGCATTGTTCTGTGTTTGCAACCCCTATGGCAGACCTGGGGTACGGTTACCACCTGTGCCACTTTGCAAGGGACAGCCCTCCTTGGGCAGTTGTGTCCTGACAAAATATATTACAAATGGCAAATGTCCTGAGATTGTAGGACATCACTATATGCCATTCTTATGTAAGAGTTGCATCACATACTTATTTATGTATGTACATTCCTAAATGTTACAAGACACACAATAAGCAACTTAACTGCTACAAGACTACAGTTTTCTTTATGCAAAAGAGTAGAGTTCTAACCTTTGTACTGACCATGGGTATGTGTCCACCTGTAACATCTGATGTGTGTCCCAAAGATTTCCCACTTTGGCCATTTGAAAAGGTGGCAAGCCGAACCTGGGGTTATCCCGGGTGTGCACATGTTGTCCCACTGCTGTGCACACGTTGTCCACAGTCGTTGGTATGCTGCCGCTTTAGCATTACATATCCAACCTTCGCCTCTCTCTGCCTGATGGACAGGTATCTTTACCTACACACACCGTTCACATACTGTACAGATTCGTCATACATATCGTGCGTTACACACCAGTACATGTCGTGGGTTCGACATACCTTTCCGGCCTTTTGTTCTGGGTTTGTCTCTATTCCCTTGTTTCTCCTTCTCTATTCGTGTTAGTTCGGTATGAACATACCGTCTGACTATCCAGGGAGTCTTCCTTATATTCGTCGTCACCTGAGGCATGTGTGTTAATCAGGCCAATAGCTGTTCCTCGGTGTGTACTTATGCGCATATCGGTGGTGATCCCCCTTCCTTTCGTTCGTTACGCGTCGGCACTAGCCCATGGTTCTTTCCTCGTGGCCGTTGGTTATTTGCAATACCTTCGTGAGGATGGTATGTATTGTATCATGTTTGTGTGACTGCATCCGCTATGTGTGGTGTCGGGCACATTTCGCTGTGGTGTTAGCCGTGGATTGTGTGTGTTGAGTATGGTATTGTGTTCGACATGTGGGTCCCCGTGTCCTGGAGGCGTCTGTCGATGGCGTTGTGCATTCAGATGTGTTACATAGCTGTTATTTTCCTGTACATAGTGGATGCAGGGATGCATCAGCCGCTGCTAGTGTTTCCCAGGAGCTTGTTGTGGGTATGCCGCTGTCATTCACTGCCTGTATGTGTTTGCTACGGTTTTAGCTGTTATCCCTTTGATATGTGCAATGGGGTATATCTGCGGATGTGGGTGACGGGTACGGGGTGTGAGTCTTGCATTTATACATACCAGATATGCTTGTGTGTGTGCTCCATCCCTGCTTGGGGAGCTGCGGGTTACCTGTCTGTTGTTCCGGGAATGTTTGTTTGGTTGATGTCGTCTGCTGTCGGTATCGCCTGCATGTGTGCTTCCTGCACGTATTCCTCCTTCACATCAGTTATATATCTGCGGATGTTCGTCCGTGCCTACTATCCATTGGCATTTTGTCGCTGATAGTTACGGTGAATGTGGTCCTATACTTGGGGCGGCCTGTATGCTACCGGTAGCCTCCTATTCGTGTGCCGCTTGCTTACACACCGCGGTATTTACGGGACCGTAGGTGTTCACAATCGGTGCCGGGATAGCACATTCGTATTTTCGCCGTACATGCCTGATGCTGTGTTATGTTGGCGACGGACCGTGTGGAGTCTACCTTATGGCCGCCATACCTACGGTCATGGTTTGTACATGCGTCCTTTGCATCTCCTGTTGGCTATGGCCCTGTGGTACACTTTGGGACATTTCCGCTTTGCATCATTTTACATCGCCACGTGCATAGCCACTGAGGAGATGTCAGTACTACTTTGTGGGTACTGCTGTACATACGCCTATGGTTCCTGTACTGTATGCCTACGCCTGTTATTACACTCCGCCTGTGACATGTCATCTACATACACAGTTTACAGTGGCACACACATTACACACACACAGCGGAACACACGACAACCTCACCTCACACACACACATATTGCCGCCATGGCTGTCAACCTTCTATTTCCAGAGTGAGGAACACACACAGTAGTAATGTGAAACAAATGGGCATAATGTGGAACACATAGTAATGGCATAGTGACAACTTCAGCTAAGTAGGTCATAGGTTGATTATAATATGCTGATTTACTTACAGTGAAGAACCTTTACTGACTTACTATGAGTACATTCTATTTACCAGGATGTCATTTATATACATTCCTAACAATGGATGTTTGACAGACATTTTCAATGTGGAACTTGGAGGAACTGCGAGGAACATGAACTGTTTTACACCCCAAATGAGGTAATCCTCATAATGTTGTACACTTCACTGGTATGCTTTCCGCCGCACCGATGGTTGAACACAATACCTCGTTGGCTACGACGCCGGTGGCGGCGTGTATCTCCACACTCATATCCTATGGATATGACACGCACATATCTAGGGTTGCCACCTTTTCAAATACCCAAAGTGGGACATTGTCTGTAGAAACGTCAGATTTTGCATGCAAACACATACCCACGGCCAGTACAAAGGACAGCAATTCACTTTTTTGACAGAATACAAACCTGTAGCATTACAGTTGCTTATTCTGTTTATTATCATATTTAGATGTTTCTTCTACAAAATCACTGTTTTATGCAACTAATATAGAAATTATGGGAAATAGTTTTGTCCTACAATCTCAGGACATTTGCCATTTTGTCAATGTTTTTGCAGGACACAACTGCCCAAAGGGGACTGTCCTCACAACGGACAGGTGGTAACCCTACACATATCCCGTTACTGTACCGTGGACTGGTGACCATCCCGACACACGGATATGTATTGATGCAGGTTAACATTTCCATGGCTGGCGTTACCTGCCCTGCCCACCCTCCAGGATGATCGGGTTGTCGGTCACTATGTTTACTATGTGGTGATTTCGCCTTACTTATCTGTGAACTTGCATCCCTGGGTTCCATATTACCCTGTTGTACTTTATATCTGTGTATGCATATATTTCTACATGTGTACTGATATGTATTTCCGTATCTGTGTATGCACATGAGTACATATGTGGTCGACTTGCGGCGATAGTGGCAGCATACGGCTACGCCGTGTGCTGTAGAACCGGCGTGCGTTGAGGTGTTGGCGTTCCATGCTCTGCTGGCTATTGGGTGTGCAGTGTTTGGGCGGTGCCTTTGTTGGAGTCACACATACGTCCACACATACGGTACACATTACGGGCGGACAGGTTTGTGTGGCGTCCATTTTACTGTGTGTGCAGGTCAGGAGGTGTCAGTCCATGGGGCCTACACTATCAATGTATGTGCTATGCGCTCCCTCTTTGCCAGGGCGTAGGCATATTGGGTACGCCTCTGTCTACCTACTGGGGCTGGCTCAGTGTGTCCATGGCGCTGAACGCCCTGTGCCTGTGCTTGCCCTGGCAGTTGTGGCGGGCTTGGTGGCCCTCCGGCATTATGTCCCTGCAGCAGCTGTTTCCGCAGAATCATATTGTGTAGCATACAACATACTATGAATATGTGGGCACTTGTGCCTGGAGAGTACTGCAAGGCTCCACCGGATGTATCCAAGCACTGGAACCGTGATTTCAACATCCTGAACACACGCTCTATGATTATTCTGGTTTGTGCGTGTGCCTCATTATGGCGTTCTTGCATGTGTGTGTGTGCATTTCTGATGGGTGTCATCAACCACGGCTCCAGTGCGTAGCCAGCATCCCCACAAGGTGACCTTGTGTGATGTCCCCTGGCGAATACCTGATACAGCTGTGAGGCATGCCAGATATGGGAGTCGTGGTAGCTTCCAGGGCTGCCAGCACACACATCCATAATAATGCCCTGCGCATTACACGACCTGGCAATTGATGGAGGGGTATCCCTTGCGGTTTATGTAGCGTCTACCCTGCTCCCGGTGGTGACTTAATTTCTATGTGCGCACAGTCTATCGCACCCAGGACCTCCGGTATTGTGCCACATGGTGGAAGCGGCGATATTGCTAGCCAACTCCTCCTGAGATGTGGGGTAATTTATGTGCTCATGGGCATGTGGTAACATGGCATCCAGGAACTGGTGTAGTACCCTGGATGCTGATGCCTGTGAGATGCCCATTATGTCCCCGGTTGGCCTTTGAAAGGTACCTGTAGCCAGTATTCGCAAGCTCACACATACCTTTGTGTCCACTGGGATGGGCTCCCCTCTGTTGTCTCTTGTTCTCAGGCGCCGCACAGCTCCACTATTCGCTGTCACGTTCCCCCGACGACCCTGTAGCGGCCTACTATCTCCAGGTCTCGCAGCCCCTGGTAGGTCACCCTTGGTCTGAACACTCTCCTTCTCCTGTGAGGCCTACGGTCGTTGTCGGCACCACCCTCCGCAACTCCGTCTGTCTCTGCCACATACCTATGCATCACGGCCACCGCGGCACCCCGCATATACATATTAAAAGTTCCCATCTGTTTACACCCTACGGTGCGGCATTTGGGAAATCGCTGTGTGTTGTGTGCATTCACATTTAATACTGTTGTGCTGTATACCCGGTGATGTCATTGGGTGTGTCTGTGCGGCCGTATCCACGGATTATTTCCGTGGTTTTACGCTTGCAGCTGCAACGGTACTGCCTGTAGTGTTACATTACAGTTGCCTGCATTGCCTTCGCCTGGCATCTTACATTACTGCATCCTGCAGGCACATGGCATATGATGCATTTTATCTGCAGCCGCAGTTATGCTACCTCTGTACTTGGCTGTGCTATTTCGGTTCTTTGCTCTTTGCATTTCTACTACATCCCCTACTATCTTTGCACTCATATGCCTCCCCTTTCCCGTTATGCAGGAGTCTGCATGCAGAGTTATCAGCTGCCGGCGTTTGCCCTTCCTGCATTGATTGGTGTTAATTGCTCATTACGGATCCATTTACACTGCTTCCGCATTTCCTCGTATTCTCCGCATTACCTTCCTATATCCGTGGTTGTTGCCGGTGAGGCCGTCACATGACTGGTTTAGGGAACGTAGTCATCCTCGTGCACATGCATTTATACGCGCATTCTGTACTCTCAGCGCATCTATTTCCTAACACGCCAGTCCTGATGCTGTGATGTGCATTGTACAGCCCAGATTTGCTGACCTCCAATATCCTTCCTCCTACAGTGGCACACCCTCTGTGGTTGACATGTATCTCGTAGGCCACTCCTCGGTGTAGTACCGCTACGCCGCTTGCTCCATCCTTACGCCGGCGCCGTTTTTGCAATTCACTATTATCTGCCTCATTTGCATGGAATTGACTACTAATACATGGTTACGGCGCCTGACACCGCCACCACTCCTTGACAACCATTGCGCTGGGGTTGCAGCTTTACATACATACTATGGTGTGTGGTGGCTGTGCAGCTGATTTGTGTTCTACTGCTCTTTTAGGACATTGTCATATTATTTCATTGCTTTACAACTTCTGTGCACATATCCTGGGGGTCTGCTGTTCTTTCTACATACGTGCCATTTATGTCATTTTTTACATTTTGTGCATATTTTCTTTGGACATTCTCGGTGCCTTTCCACATTGGCATATTGCACCTATATGATACCTGACTTTGACAGCCTTCCGTTACTCCTCCGGTATGTTTGGGTAAATGTAAACCGTTTTTTTTGGTTTACATTGCCGCGTTCTTACGCTTACGCCGCGCCACTTCGTGGATCGCTATTTGCCCTCATTTGCATGGTGCAATACCACACACAGTGTGTTTTGCATACCTACGCCGGGCGGGACGGTCCGCGACGGTAGTGCACGTGGAATTCATTCATACCTGAATCGCTAAGCAGCCATATTTGGCGTTATAACGCCGACGCTATGCTGGCGCCTCGCGCAAGGTTCATGAATCCCGGGGTAAGTGTATTTTGCCTTAGTGTTTCACTTGCTGACTTTCCCTAGTATCTGTTTTATTAAGGGTCATTATGTGTCCATAACCTACATGATATATCAGCCCAGCAACTATAATATTAGTCTTAACCATTCAGTACTTTGATAAACTGTTTCCAGCAGCAACCAGAATAACCTTAAAACATTTTTACATAAGCTGAGGTCCGTGAAACAGATGCAATTGATGTTTTAATTGCAATTTTTTTTAGTAACAAATTATACATTTTTCTGGCAGCTGTAATCATTTTCTTGGCAAGAGTTAAGCATTCCAAAAGCTAAATTACATTTTTGTTGACAGACAGAGACAGGTTATCATAAATTATTTGGATTCACATTCTGAATGACAGCACAAGCCAGAGTTTTTCCAGACATTTGCTTGTTTACCAACAATGAGGGCATGCTGACCCAACCATAAGTCGTACACGGACCGTGTAAGAAAGCAGGGGGCATGTCCGACTGCCGAGCAGTCTAAATGTCCACGCCCCTGCAAGTGTTTGAAAAGTAAAAGCAAATACTCAAGAGCGAGTCCGCTCAAATGTCCCTGCACCCAACACCATACTCCCTGATATTGTAAACCCCCATCACAGTTATAAAAAGCAAAACATTAAAATTTATTTTTTTAAATCCCCAAAATAGCTGCCCGTATTTGCTCGTGTGTGCGCAGGTGTGCCCATTGCTTAGCTAGAGTTTGCAATCCTGACATGGAAGAGCATAAGAAAGAATGTTTATGCAAATCACACCAAATAGCAATAGCGTAATGGTAGAGTGTTTGCTTAAAGAAGAGGCATTCATGGTTCGAGTCCCACCACTCCCCTTTGTATTTATTTTTAAATCAGTATATGAAATGATACCAGACAAATATGTGTAAATAGTACTAAAACGCAGTGAAATGGCCAATGTATCAGTGAACAAAATAAATATTTTAAATGATCCTGATATATAATTGCCTGCAGTTAAGCAGCACTTCACCCAGTGCAATAGAGTTGCCCATAGTTTAATAACGGTTAACCCAGTGCAATAGAGGTGCCCATAGTTTAATAACAGTTAACCCAGTGCAATAGAGGTACCCATAGTGGAATAGCGCTTTAACCAGCGCAATGTGTTTTCGCGGATGTGGGCGCCAACCAGGGCACCGTAGGGCACCGAGGAGCAACATAGAGCAAAGTTGCTTAAATGCAGCCACACCCCCCTAGCCTCTCTGGACAGTATGAAAATAAAATGAATAGCAAGGTTCGAATCCAGGACTCTGTGCATCACAAGCAAAGTACAAAACCACTAAGCCATAACAATTTAGAGGAAACAGCCACTGTTAACATACATATACTTACTAATGGTAGTTTAACCATTACTAAGCAGGTCTCCAGTCAGCCGAGAATTTCAAAAAATGGCCAATCACAAAAAAGTGCGGGAAATGCGGCATATTTAAGCCCCATAGGCAGGAATACACACCATAACTAATAGTAGCTCACATCTGCAGTTAAAATGGCTGGTGTCAGAGAAGGAACACGCTTCCGAGCGCAACATTGGGGCATCGAGGAGTCGAAATACATAGTTTGGCTCCTTGTCCACCGTCATGAGTCAAGACTCCTGCAGGGCTAGTTCCAAGGGACAGAGTAAAAGGCAGAGGCTTGGAATCGGTTAGCTCATGACCTCACCAGTGCCACAGGCATTCCTCGGACTGGTGAGAAGGTCCATCACCACCATGCAGATCTGAAGAGATGGAAGCAGAACCGCCTGAATCAATGGATACAGGAGGCCCGTGGGATGCAGAATGCCCCACAACTGAGTATGTAGCCATGGAATGCAGTATGTAAGAATTGATAACTGAGTAGGTATAATGGATAGGTATGTCTCAATATCCCTTCATTTACTTTACAGCTGCAGGTGACCGTGCTGCGAATCAGCAAGCCTATGCTGATAGGCTGCTAAGGCTGTGCCACCAGGCAGGTTAGTGATTATTCTGCATATATTGTTATATAAAATATGGGAGAGAGCATGAAAGAAAGTGTTGTAGTCCAATAATACAGCCATAAAATTGCCTGAATAAGCCCTCTGCATGTACTGTCAGATAACAATGTCAGAGAGGCAGAAAAAGAGTGTAGTAACCCATTAAGAAAGGTAACATATGTCTGGAATACTATCTCTGCAGGCACTGTCATATAAAATAAGTGAGTGAGCCTGAAAAAAGAGTGTTCTACCCTATTAATAAAGGTATAATGTGTCTTGAACATGTCTGCCATATGCACCGTTAAAACAAATAAAGGAGTGAGCTTGTGGAAAAGTGTGTAATGCTATTAATAAAGGTCTAAAACCCAAAGTGTGTCTGTGTCACAGAATTTGAAATATTGTTGTACCCTTGCATTATACAAATAGTACTGTTTGAAAAAGTGCTGGCAACCCAGAGTTGTGCAGTCCCATATAAAGTGGGTGATGGAAGTGCTAGTAGCTGTGAAGCATATATACAGTCTGCAACAGTCAGTTACTGGCTGGCATGCATAACTAAATCTGGCACACGTGTAGCATGTTATTTTATCCCCAGAAATGTGAGTGTGTGTCAAGAAATGCATGGTTCTGTACAAATCGAAGTGAAAATGTCATGGGAAAACATCCCAGATATGTAGATAAAGAAATAGAAATGCAATCAAGAAATATGTAGCAGTAACATCTGCATCCTGGACAGTTAGTATGTCAGATATAGGTCAGGCATATATTGAACTAGCCAAACCCATTACACAACCTAATGTATGGTGGCAAGTGTAATAATACATGTAGGGGATATACACCTGCAGTCACTAGGAATGTAGTGTAGACGAAAAGGTAATTATAAGATGTTAACCGAGGTTTTTTCTACACCCTACTGTATGTGCATAAACCATGCAATTCCACACCTCAATGGGTATGTGTAATCTTAAATATTTGTTGGGACATATGTCCTATTGTTCTATACATATTTGCATTCACGTTGATGCATGTGCCCTGTTTAAACACCACAATCATGGTGGCCTGTTGCTACCAAACATCCCTGCATGCTGTTGGAATATCCACTGTGGTTCAATATATGCATGTGTTATGCTTGCTGTTCAACTGTTGTGTGTTGGGTTAATGGGAATATTATTGCATGCTGTTACAACTAATCTGGAATGCTGTTGTTTATGTTGTAATTAAACACACCTAATCACAGAACGTATGGGAAGGCCGGTCCCAGCAGACCCACCAGTCCCTCCTCAGCTGGCGAGTGCACCTGGTACCAGCAGGTCCGGTGCCCAGCCCGGGCTCCCCTCCTCCGTTGGTCCTGTGCCACCTTCGAGTGGAAGCGGTGCAGGGGATGGGGCTCATCCCCCCGTGCAAGCGTGGGTGGAGAAGGGCCACCTGTCACCCTTCGAAGGGTCTGGGTTGTGGTGCGTAGGGAGATCCAGCGTTCAGTCGCTGATCCCCTACGCCACATTGAGGCGAGAGTGGCGCATCTCATGGGTGAGCCTGCCCATCCTACGCAGCCCCCAGCACAGCCACCCTCAGGGCTGTGAAGGTGCAGTGGTGACTGCCCATGGGTGGGGATCTCAGTTCCACTGTTACCATCTGTGGGATCATGGGCTTGCGATTTCCAAACATCCGACCCCATCAATTGCATTCACCCACCCCATGTGTCATACACAACCCCTGTATGCATCTTGTCTGTCTAGTCTGTTTACCTCCCCAACCTACCTCCCCAGACATACCTACTTCCTCTACCTCACTTCCCACACTCACCTGAAAAAAAAAATGGGCAATCTGTACCCACAAAAAATTATGCCCCATACATAGCTGCCCATTTTGCACACATGTCCATTGGACATGTAGACTGATAATTATAATTGACAGTACAGCATACTTTGTTGTCCTCACCCCTCTCCCAGGGGTGGAAGGTTTCAAATATCACTCCAAATTTATTGCATATGCACAGCTGTTGCTGATAAAGAAATGGGCAGCTATGGACCTTCCCTATACCCATCATGTACATCCCAAGCTTGTTTACCTACCGTCTTTCCCCCTGTGTGCCCCCTTTTTCACCACTTTCCTATCTCCCCATTTTTTTTTCTTTCATAGAAATTAGCATGGGGGTTAGCAGGAGTAAGCACTTTTAAGCATTATAAGCAGGTTTAAGCGAGTGTGCAAACCCGCTTACAACTGCTTAAAAGTGCCTTAGTCACTCTATGGCAGGGCCCTTGTTCTGCTGAGCAGCAAAAGTAAAAACCTCTGCCAGTCTCAAACCCCAGACCATTGAAACAATAGACTGCATGAATTACCACTAAGCCACAGCAGATATCCAAATAGCTTGGTTCTGAAATAAATATATCATGCATTACAATGAGGGAATGTGAATGGAAATTAGGAATGGTATAACACAAATCCTGTTCTGTGGGTCTTTACCAGCAGTTGTTGTGGAATTGCATGACATGACTGTGAAAGGAGAACCAGCCATCCTAGCAGGGAATAATGTTACAGTAGCACCTTACAAACACCACACAGTATCAGACCAGGATAAATAATGGCCACAGGAATACAGTGCAATAACCACATTTGTATGGCAGTTAATTGTGTAAGTCAGAAATAAAGTACATACTCCCATGTATCCTGTGTTAGCATTTAGAGGGGTGAGTAAATGTCTACACTGAGAAGTGTGTACTGGAAGCAGCAACATTCAGGTTTGAGTACAGCATGCATATAACTGGCTACAACCCTAGCTTCAGATAAGAGACATATACCAACCTTCTGAATGACACAACAGTGTCCAGAGCAAACAAGCATGGGCCCCAACTTGGACAGCTGAAAGGGCTATGCCTGCCTAACCTAGCATTTTATGCAGTGGGCTGCAATCACAGTGAGTAATGCAATCACCACACAGCAGGCTGCATGCAATTACTGAATGGTGGGCAGCAATTGGTGCAAAGGCTGTCACATGCATAAGTGCAGATACCTAGAAAAGCAGGCTGTACTTGCAGTCCACACATGCGATTCTATCATTACAGGTGTTGGGAGATAGAGAGAGAGAGAGAGAGAGAGACAGACACACAGACACAGACACAGACAGAGAAAGAGACACAACAGAGAGAGAAACTGAGACATAAACTGAAACAGAGGGGGAAAACCCAAAACAAACAACCAAAAAAAAAATAAAAAATAAAAACCTACAAAACCGTAACACACAGAGCAGGGAAATACAAAGGTAAGGTATGTAACTCACATGTATGTGTTGGCATGTAGTAGATGTTCCTGAAGAGTACTCTACACACTGCAAATGTGCATAGGGCAAGGGACATACTGCAACTGTTAGTGAAGGGTGGACAGATATCTGTCATTGAAGGTTGATATGTGCATATATCTATGTAGGTCATAGTGTGTGGCCTAGAAAACAGCATGCAGTGCTGATATATGTCATGTGGTGGTTAAATGCTGTGGGACTGATTTGTCAAATCTGCTGTGTTACAGCCAGTGAGGCTTGCTAATGCTATATGAGCTGAGGACACTCACATGCATTCTAAACAACACTGTGCAATATAATCACATAACTGTACATCCCTCAACTGTCGCATAAGTGATATCCCCACCATGAAAGGTGGACTGTACATGTGCCTATATGTACATCCATGTGTACAGCAATAGATGTGTACATGTATGTGTAGAGATATATATATATATATATATATATATATATATATATATATATATATATATATATATATATATATATATATAGCCATATAGAGAGAGAGGGAGAGACAGAGTGACACGGGGTCATATGTACTGCAACAGGTGTGTGGTGACCAAGGCATGGACTGTAGACAAGTGTTGATACTGCAGTGCCATTCCTCCTTTCCAAAACACTGTACCCATTAACTACCGCATAGGTAGAGATCCACCTAACAGTGAAGGTGTGATAAGGGAACATGGGACACAGGTGGACAGTAGCCTCCACTTTGAGGAAGACAGCGCCACACTACACCTGTAATCAGTCTGTGTGTTATGTGTCATGACAACAGGTGTGTCATCTATAGAAATATAGGGCAGTGTTCCCCTCTACTCATCACAATGCCCTGCGTGGTATGTACCTCACATGACAACTACACCAGGTGAAAATGCCACAGACATACCTCCCAAAGGGTAATACTGGCCGCAAACAGATGCCCTATGCAGACTGACTCGCAAAACCACATCTACACTGTATTGCATACTGGCCACACAGAGGTGACCTCTGCCGGACATACAGAGGTATGTCACACCCATAACTGGGTGACAACCACCATGGCAACATATCACAATCCCTCCGGGATACACGCTCTAGGTCCCTATACCTTGTCAGCTCACTAAACAGCACATGCTGGAGGGATAGTTTTCCATCTCAGAGATATGCCATACACCGGAATAAACCACCTAGCAATAGCAAACAAGGCTCCTCATTAGCAATTGTCATAAATACCCCTGATGATTGTGTAGGAGATTGGTAATACACCCCAGGAAACACCTCTGTGGTTCTGGTTGGCAGGGGCAAGTGAAATCAAAGTACATGTGTGTCAAAGGGCCAACAGCATATTACCTACCTATGACACTATGCACTCACACATGTACTCAATGCAATACCTGCTATGTGAGGTTGAATAAGTGTAACGCTGAATGTGTGCAAGGTCTATAAAGGTGTGATAGCTTAGTGTAAAGTTGCATCTGATATGGCAGTGTCTATCCTAGCTGTGTAGACAGTAAATGATGTGTAATGTACTGTTAGGCAGACATAGTAGTACGGCATATGATGTGACGTAGTTCCTTGTTGACAAATGTGGTGTCTCATTGTAGGCTAAAGCAATACATGTATGCTTAGTGAGTGGTACTGCTGGTGAATCCAACTCCCATATGAACTGTAGTACTACCAGAAGCTGTAGGCCTAAGCAGCACAGTATGGTGTGTGTTCACATTGCCTGGAAACACTGTCATGTGTGTTTCCTGTAGTCTGCATAGAGGACAAAACTCAGGCATAAGGGTGTGTAAGTAGTGGCACACAGTACTGTATGGTACACAGGTAATGCTCATCTGTGTTGGCATTCAGTGGTATGTTGTATGTTTGTCTGATGTGTGTGTAATCATGCCTGTACAATGGCTGCAATCATATGTGTGTTACAGGGTATATGTGTGTATCCAGCAACATATATACTCTGTTACAGCAGTATGCCACCTATAGTAACAACTGTACACATCTGTTAGGCAGGGCTATGGCATCAATGACTAGGGTGGTTGACTGGTACTACTGTACCTGTACTTTACATCCATTGCAATGGATGGCATCTCTGTTCATGCATTGGTATGATATACACCCCTGTCTTGAGGTAGTGCAATGTGTCACAAACAGTGTGTCGGGTACTGTTGTATAGTGGTGTGATATATAGAGTGTGCCAGGCACTGTTAGTTAGTTGTGGCCTGAGAACCAATAAGTGGTATTGAACGTGTGTAACCTCTGACAGATAATAGGAAGTATATATGTCAGTAAAGTGATATTTGTGGTTAAAAGTGTAAAGTGTGCCACAGGACTTGCTTACACATATTGTTCATATCTTTTTCAGACAGATGGCCCACCAATGCAATCCATCATACACAGCGGATGAGGAAGAGGTGATAATACAAAGCCTATTGCAGCAGTACACGATGCTGTTCTCCAGAAGCAGACAGCACCAGCAGGAGCGGACTGCACTGTGGCAGGAACTTCTTCGTCGGGTAAATGACATAGGCATGCATAACCGGACAGATGAGCAGGTATGCCATCACTGCAGTGATTTAATTAGACATGTCCGGCGGCATGCATCTGGTAGCCAAAGACAACAGCTTGCCACAGGTGGTGGGGTGGCCATTCACTCCCACCTCACCAGAGTGAACGAGCTGCTCCTAAGCGTGGTGGCTCCTGGACAACAGCAACATCAACCTCTGACATGTGTTGTCATGGAGGCCAGAGCCACCCAGCATGTCCACCTGGAGCAAGCAGGTAACATGCCCTATCTGTAGACGACAGTTAGCTGTATTGTTAGATTATGTCTACGTGAGATGTGTACTGTGTATTTAGCAGTTCTGCTGCCTAGTGTTGTGCAATACTGATATTTCAAATAATATCTCTACACCTGTGACTGTTGACTGTTGTTATACTGCAGTTTAGCATACCCACTGTAGCAATGCCGCAGTTGTGGCCACTGATGAACTCTCTCATATTCTCGTAGGTCCCTCTGGTGTGACAGCAGGGCAACTGATCAATGCTGGTGAGTGTGTTATAACTGCAATGTTGGTAATGAAATATGCATGTCATAGGTGAGGTGTAGGCCATGTACACGTAACACACCTACTCATAATACATGCCGTGTATGTTTGCTGTAAGATGTTGCACAGCTCAGTAATGTCAGTAGCTGCCTCACTGACATGTAATACACAGAGCATAAGACACAGTTGTGGCAACCCCATACTGTACATTGGATAGGCATAGTTGCAACACCTGTATACAACATAACATGTTTATCATACACAGTACACAAAGACATGCTACATATGGCGTAACAACACACCCGCTGTAAGGTCACACCTCAGTATCCCACATGTCATCCACACACACATGATGTACCTCAGGGGTAGAGGCCTATCATGGGGCTGTGCAACACTCTTCAACACATAACACAGTCATGTTAGGCAATGCTCCCTATTGGGCACCTCCTACACCCATGTACAAAGTGGCTGTGTAATAGTGAACGTAGCCACGGCACTGCAGTTCAGGTACAGCATGCTAGGCAGTGGTCTGTCACACAGTAGTAGCAGTGAGTGACCAGAAGATGCATGATGATGATGATGATGGCACATGGTAGTACACCCCATCCAGTTAGACTGACCACAGTACTACACATAGTGGTCTTTGCTTTGCACCTCATTGTTGTGTGTGTGCAAACATATGCACCTATACACAATATTCATAGCATGTTGTGTGTGTGCTTACATATGCCAGTATACAGAATATGCACAGCTGTCGCCATCTGTACAAAGAGTCACATATATGTCCTGGTATGCTATTGGGTGTATAGGTCCCATGACACACATTGGGTATGTGTGGTGTTTAATGTTGAAGTCGTGTAGCATGCCATGTCATGCCTGGCATTGACATATCTGCAATATGTCCCACACTCACCATAACCACTGTACAATGGCCATGTTGAGCATTGGGATTCCTTCATGTCTACATGCACCACTCATCCCATGTCTGTACATTGTATGCATTTGCTACACCTGTGTCCACTATTATTTGCTATGGACACAGACACTGTAAGCAGACATGGCAATCTATGTGTCACACAGATAACACATGCAGCCATAGTATGCATACCATTGAGTGATGGTGCACAGGACATTGCAGAGCAGATAATACTTGCACAGCAATGTTGTGTCCATGTACACATTGTGTTCCAGGGTGTAGACAATCACTGAACAACTACACATGCATCACAGCCATGTATAATGTCATTTAATAGGGCCGTCTACACTTGCACTGCATGGTCATGACCAACACATATTCTGAATGCTGACACATGTGAGTTGACTGTTTGCCTTGTGATACTGTCACCCACCTTCACCCACTATTGCGTATGTGTTGGATTGTTGCTGTGTGTGTATGTGCTATGGTGAGCAGAGTATTTGTGTTCATGTGTGCATATGTTCATGTGTGCATGTGTTCATGCGTGCATGTGTGCATGTGTTCATGTGTGCATGTGTGCTAACATCATGTACAGATTGTGAAATGTGTTTCCTGTCTTCCTTCCACAGGTCCTGAGTTAGGGGTGTCTGAATGCAGCAGGGAACCTGATGTCACTGCCACTAATAGTGGAGATGATGAGACATGTATTGTGGCACAGGAAGGTCTGTCAGGGTCTGTTGTTGGTCCACCAATCAACAGTACACAGCATTCAACCCCATCTATGCGCACAGTCATACTGCCAATACATCCCTCATCACCAATGGCCTTACCTGAGGGACAGCATGCAGTCGGCATTGACCTGGAGAGTGTGGTACCCATGGCATGTGCATCCCCTCACAGCAGCCATAGCCAGATTACTGGAATGGTACCACATAGGCAGATGTCCAGGGGTTCTCGGGGGAGCACCACTGGTTGTATTGCCCCTGGCAGACGTGCCCCCAGAGGTATTACAACCTCCAGTATGTTCCAGGCTGTAATGCAGGCCCAGGCACGTGTGGACCGGTACACCCGACAGGGACTAAGGGCACAGAGGACCCATTACACTGCTATCAATGACAGCATCCGTGACCTTGCCGGTGCCATCCAGAATTACACCGAGGTCATTGATAGTCGTTGGAGGGAGACATTAGATGTCCTCCACAATGTGTTAGCCATGAGCCAGGACCATGCAGGATGGATGGGAAGCCGACGCGGATGCAGGCCAGCAACAGCATCAGCTAGCAGTCGTTGTGGACGGACCACAGATCACAGTCGCTCCCATAGTGGCAGTACCAGCCCCAGCAATGCTGGGGCTGGCCTGTCCATTGACCGTCCTACTAGACTACGTGCACATGGCACTGGCCAGTCCCAGCAGGGACATGGGTCCAGTCATCATACTTCTGCCTCTGATGATAGCACCTAGTCAGGGTTGGTACCCGATACTGCCCATAGCACCCCTGCCAGGCACAGGTACCGTGTCCGTGGCCAGAGACAGTGATCTGTATGGCCTAGCAGGTACAGTCTTTGGCTGTTCCACAACTGCCCTTATATGGCAGCCACATGGTGGAGTTGTGTATATGCAGACACACACACATTAACCAAATAACTAGGGCTCACACATACACACACACATTACATCTGTATTGGCCCATGCTGTACTGTTGTCCCTCACACACACACACACACACACACACACACACACACACACACACACACACACACACACACATGTCGATTGGATGGGTCAATGTCGGGCTCTGGCAAACCAACAACACACCCTGCGCATATGATGACACCTGTGCCACCTCCTGTCATCTGTAACATTGATGCAGGAATAGGCTAACATGGTTCTGATGCACAGGGTGACATTATAGCAGTGTAGCAATAGTAGCAAGTTGCCAACAGGAAAGTGTACTGATATCCTTGTAGATATATCTGAGCAGGCATTATGCATCACAGCTCTGATAGTCATTGTAGCATTGTTTACACCAGTGTTAGGTCTGAGTATGTATTGTCCACCCATGTGCCACTTGGCTGAAGTGTACAGTGTTGCCAGCATGTGTTAGTGAGTGGACAGTACATGTGTGATGTGTGCATTACAAATTAGCAGGTGTACATCTGTGGACATGGTGTGTGCGCACTGTCTGCATGTACGTGCAAAATGGACACATGGGATGCACGACATACCCTGTTGTACACATTGTTAACATCTCATGGTATCTTTCGATGGCCAGTATGCATTCTACTACAGATATGTACTAACATGGGTTCACATGTGTGTATGACATGGGTTGACACTATGCTGTGGGTGATACTGTTGATATCTGTCAATGATCTGCAGTCAGGTAGTATACACCACCTCAACAGCATGACTATAACCAATCATTAGATGATGTCCTGACAAATGACATACAGTTGTAGGGAACTCAGTAACAGTTGGATCCTTCTGGTACTATACTATAACAGTAACCAGTGGTATTGACCGCCACACATTCCTGTGACCACACCTGTGTGGCATATAGCCCTCTTAGGTACATGTAAACACACTAGGGATATATCCATCCACATTTGGAAATGCATGCATTGGCCTGCACTGCATTCCCTGGATGAGACGCATATCCTACACAAGGGTATCATACAGACAGATACCTGTTGTCCAATACATGCTGTATAGTCATAAGCCGACTATGGCATAGTCACCCACATTTACTAGACATACTATCCCGACAGTACCACATAGGTGGTAGCCCTCAACATGTATGTTGGGTACCAATGTGTACAGACAGACACGTGTTATGTCATCTGTCCCTTGGTATCCACATATCCATACGTATTGTGGGGTCCATCAGTGTTTCACATAACACATTAGGGGCCTGCATGCATATCCACAGGGCTGTTGTACACCTATAATGACTGTCCATTACTGCCACTCGTTGTTGTGTATGAACATGTCTGACATATACCCCAGGCAATTACCCTCACTCACAGTAATCTATAGTACGTGTCATGGGTGTGTGTGGCACAGATGACCTTGGCCACGGATCACTACAGTGGCCAGGTTTGTCGCATGCATACATATGTGACCTATGATCTGAGAAGCAGTGGCACAATCTGTCGAAGGAAACAAATGTATTTATGTAGTATGCAGGCTTCACACATATGTACTGATTGAGGTCACATGTACACATATTTATTTACCACGCAGATACCCGATGTGTGCAATGCACATACTGTTTTAATCATATGTCATACCGTATTATAAGCAAAACCCACACTGCATTGACCACCTGTGGCACACACACACACTCAGCTTTTGCAGGATTCAGACCCCTACCTAGCTATGTTATGATACTAGAGAAATACGCATAAACACGGCACGCAATATGTTTTACTGGGTGGTTTCTGTTCTCCTGATATATTTGTAGGATGCTGACATCATCAGACATTCCAAAGAGGGATGTACCTCTTTTATTGTGTTTTCCCAGTCTCCAAAAAGGCTGCTCCTCTCAAAGGAAATCACACACATACAAAGCATTTGCAGGATTCAAACCCCTACCTAACTATGTTATGATACTAGAGAGATGTGTATTAACACAGCGGGCTATATGCTTTACTGGGTGATTTTTGTTCTCCTGATATATTTGTAGGATGCTGACATCATCAGACATTCCAAAGAGGGATGTGCCTCTTTTAATGTGTTTTCCCAGTCTCCAAAAAGGCTACTCCTCTCAAAGGAATTCACGCACATACACTACCCCATACACACTATCAGCACTTGCAGTATTCAAAACCCTACCTAACTATGTTATGATATTAGAGAGATATGCATTAACACGGCATGCTATATGCTTTACTGGGTGGTTTTTGTTCTCCTTGAATATTTGTAGGATGCTGACATCATCAGACATTCCAAAGAGGGATGTATCTCTTTTAATGTGTTTTCCCAGTCTCCAAAAAGGCTACTCTTCTTAAAGGAATTCACACACATACACTCCCCAAACACTCACACTGTTAGCACTTGCAGGATTCAAACCCCTACCTAATTATGTTAATATACTAGAGAAAGATGCATTAACATGGCACGCTATATGCTTTACTGGGTGGTTTTTGTTCTCCTGGTATATTTGTAGGATGCTGACATCATCAGACTAGACATGGAAATGTGTGTGCACTTTCTTTTATGCAATCCCAGGAATGATCTATGTTGGTCGGCAGGTATCAACAGCTTGAACAGGACCATGTGAGTTGCACCTTGTGTGATCTATCTGATTGACATCCCTTCATATGTCAACACATATCTATGCACAGATTGTTGGTTTTGTGGATACGACATATGTCTGTGATGTTGATGAAGAGCTATGCAAAGTCTATATGGGACATGTGTAGCTCTGTTCAGTGATGTATGTCCTGGGTGGCTGCCTTGCGAATGGTGTAGCATGTTTGGGAACCATGATCTGCACATGAACATACCACAGTTGGTAGGGTTGTGTGCTTGTCAGCTTCCAATAGCTCTGTTTATGACTTCAGCCATGATGCACTCCATGGCCTTGCAGATCAGACTTTATAGGCTTACTGGACAATACTTCCCATGATGTGATGTGCACCCACACTTGTGGGAAGTGCCATATGTTGCTGTAACACATTCGATGGTTCCAGACCCTATGGAGTGGGTGAGGCTCAACAGACTGTTCAGGTGCAGGGTCTGTTTGTTCTGTAGTGCATGCATGACATATATTGGGGAACATTGTAATCCAATTGCTGCCATGCTTTTGGCTTTGGGGGGAGCTGGTCAGCCGTTCTACACATGATATCCCCTGGTATGATGTCAGGGACTATCGTCAGTGGGAGGTGGGTATGTATACATGGGCCTGTCTGACAGGATGTCGGCATTGTCGGTAAGGTACAGTTGGCCCTGACTCAGGACATATATGAGTGTACATTACTATTTATGACATAGCTGAAGGACATGTCATGATTCTCAGTCTGGACTCCTTCTCAGCTACTCTTTACAAAACACCAACAAACCTGAGCTCTAATCCCGGTTATACTCTTTTACACACTTAACACCCTACTGATCATTTGTGATCAGGCTACAGAGTATGTCATCATAATATACTGGCATGTCCAGGGGTCGGTTTCATGTGTACTCTCCAGTCCAGCTAGTGAATATTGTGGTTATGACACAATGTCACATCTGCCTCATGTACACAGACAACCCTCTCCTCCTCCCAACACACTCAGATATATGTGAGAGATGCAACAATATTGACATGCAGGAGGCTGAGCTCTCTCGACCCATGACTGGCATGGTCTATCAGGTGGTGAAGGTGACCACACACACCACATATCAGTCTCACATACACCGATAACGACAGCAATCAAACAACATTATCACACATACACATACTCGGCGGCTCTACATACACTCTGCCTAAGCAGCAGAGACCTCCAAAGCAGACACACAAACAACTGCTACCCCACTACAATACCCACATATCACATAGTTCACAATGTCAGTGTGCCACACAGTCACTGCCCTTCGGGCTAAACAACACACTTGATACACTTGTAATAGGTGACACTTAATGTCAGACACACTGACGTCCCACTCACCAGGCCAAACAAGGGAATAGTTACTTTGAGCTGTCTCTCAGGTGCCAGGATCTGCCACAAAACACATGCACTCAGGTCACTCCAAAGCAAGTCCAGGACTGGCTCCATCATTGTCCATGCTGGTGCATACAGGCTCAGACATTCCTCCCTGGATCACATGACATGATACATAGAGGAACTCTCTGATCATGTAGCCCAGGCCAGTATGACCCTGACCTTGTCTAGCATCTTACACTCACCAAGTATGATGTCTCAGTATACCAACAAATTGATCACGTTTAACAGTTGGCTAACATATTGGTGTTATTTAAAGGGGATACAGTGTCTGTCAGCCTGGGGTGATATGCTCGGCATGCCACGTAGCTTCCCTATGGACAGCTTGCACCTGTCACCCTTGGACATTTGAATACTGGCTAAGGCACTTGCTGCCACTATACTGCCTTATTTAAGCAGGGCTCAAAAGACAGACCCACCTCCATAGACATTACAGAGTACATGACACTGAGGGTAATGCTGCTCAACACCAGATGTATTACCCTCACATTGACCACACTCAGGAATCTCCTCAGTATGGAGAATAGCAATATCTGTGCACTAACAGACATATGGTTCAGGCTCTCACATGCACACCAGCACTACCAGGTTATATTTTGTACCATGATTTCTGACCACATAACTCGGAATGGCCAACACAAATAGGGGGAGTATCCATATACATCACAGATACACATACCTCCGGGTGGGTAGGCACTGCACAAAGCATCACAGACCATACATATGCACCTAACATTGTGCAAATCTGCCTTTTTGTTTGTTGCCTGCTACAGACCACACTCACAAACTCAGCAACCACACTCGTCTTTCCGGGGAACACTGGACAATATGACGGTCTCCCCAAACACCATTATATTGGGTGACATCAAATACACACACATTGACTGGGGATAGTACTCAGGCCCCATCACCCTCACCCAACAGTTGCTACAATTTGTAAACTCATGCTATGGCACAACCGGTCACCACACCCACAAGAGGGGACATCATATTGGACATGACCATCACCAACATGGGGACTCTATGTTCCACACCTGCAATATACCCCTCATTGGTAAGGACAGAACATACTTTATCTCACTGGACATCCATATCTCGTCCCCACACTCATCCTGGGTAATCTTGGTGAACTTCCCAAAAGCAAACATCACACTTCTCCATATCATGAAGGTATCCTTCAGAGACCCTGGGTCAGTGGTAAGTATGGCTCAGACTGCTGAATCCTTTACATACACATTCTTTGGACACCTAGTGGACTGCATGACTCATGCTATCCAAAATAACACCTGGACTCACTCCTCCAATGGCAGGGGGACCTGTCTGGTGGACCCCGGCCATTAATACGCTATACAACAAAAGGAGGAAGCTACTACATGATAGAGCACAATCCCAGACAGGGAAGGTATATGTGATCTGTACTAGCAGACAGCTACAATCACTCGTGTATTTATGTCAGGCCTGCTTCTAATGGACAATTGCACCAGACACATCGGGCACTCACAAGGCCTTCTTCAGTTAATTCAGGTACCTGGCTGGACACTCACTGATACGCTGTGTGTTACTGCATACTGACTGAACATACCCTGAACCCACAGAAATTGCCAACATCCTGGCAAACAGGTTCAATGCAGATGTCTCCCCACCATCCCACCTAAGGAGGTACTGTCCATCCCAACAGAGTGTAACCTCCCTGACATCACGAATAAACAGGTGAGTGCTGCCCTCACCACAGCGGACAACACAGCATCAATGGGACCAGACAATGTCTCAGCCTGTGTCGTACATGGCCTTCATGACAGACGTAACCCTCACATTACGTCACTGTTCGATATCAGGATTACTGCAGGATTTGTACCCACGGAATGGCGTACAGCAATAGTGGTCCCGCTCCACTGAATACTGCCATAACAGACCACAGACAATATCGGCCTATAAGGCTAACTAGCCTGTTTTGCAAAGCTATGGAGTGTATTGTAATGGGACTCATGCACATAGACATGGGAAACCTACAGACACTGGGTCCTACACATTACAGCATTGTTGTGGGCAGATCCTGCCTGTTGGACCTGTTTGTATTCTTTAAACAGTTACCCAGTCTATCAGTGTTGGGACGGTTGTCCACACAGCCTGGCTGGACCTTGCACAACCCTTCAACACAATACCCCACACGGCCATTATGCATAGGCTCACCGGCATCAATATTGACACATATCTCACACGATGGATTGCTACCTGGATCAGGGATAGCACCCACATGCTCAGTGTTGCAGGTGCCATATCTGACTATACACCAGTTACACATGGCATCCCACAAGGCTCAGTCCTGGGACCTCTCTTGTTCAGTATATATTTCTGTGATGTACAGTCTATCACAGGAGGGATATAGCTGCCCATGTTTGTAGATGACTGCAAACTGGGTGCCATAATCAACTCTCCAGCTGGCACATGCATACTCATACAGGGTCTCACAGAGATAGGATGACTGGTGCCTGAGCCATGGCCTATGGCTACATGCCATTAGTTGCATAGTCATCCCCTTTGAGAATGACAACATGCCCACACATTACCACATAGGTAGTAATCCATTACATACAGTAGTAGTTGTTACGGGTTTGGGGACATGACCTGTTCGTACTCTCGCCTTTGACAATCAAATTGCCAAAGTGGTTAGACAGTACTTCTACATAGCCCACCATATCCCACATGGTTTCACATGTTGATCACGTGTGGTCATTGTGCCCCTATAGTCATCATGACCATGCTTGGTTATTATGCTACATTTGGGATGTACCTTACCCGACACCTGCAGCAACTGTAATGGCCACAAATGTTACTCATCAAGCAGATGTAGGGACTCACACGGATGCCCTGCACAGTTCAGATACAGTAACTCCAACTCTACTCTGTCACTTACCACTTACATGGATGTGTTGCATGCCTGTAGTTTAAGGCAATATCTGACCCAGAATTATTGGACATGCTCCACCTCAAGATATCCAACTACCTTGGAGCTACACACTCCAGGGACATATACCTCAGCACAGATGTTAATAGGACATACTGGGGGGGACAGATTATTATCCAAAAGGCTCCACTCACTGCAGAGTGTAGTCCCAGTTTTGCATAAGCACAGCCACCCACTGACCACCTACAGGTGACATCTTGACAAGTGGATGGGTGATCTTATGTGTACCCATGGGATATCTTCTGGGTCCCTGCTAGACAGAGGCACAATACACTAAACGTAAATGGGCTATCTCGTGTGACCTACTATTCACAGGCACAGTGTTCTGATTTGACTGGGTTGCAGCAGCCAAACACACTCTGGCTATGCTTGTACATGCCCTAGGGCAGATAGCCTAGTATCAACCTCTGAACCTATGATAATGTTCATGATGCCCAATGTTTATTGCTGATACTGTTTGCAGGTTTTTATTATCTTTGCTTTCCCACTTTCTATGAACCACTTAGGTATCTGCAGAACATATTTGATTATGACAGGGTTCCACTGTATTATATACGTGTCTGTTGTCATATAAGTGTGTGCACAGGGCAAATTGCTGGATAGTGAGAGGTTCCTGGGTTAACACATGCAAATGCCTGATATGTGTGGCCCACTGCTGTACTCCAACATGGCCTAAGTGTGTGAGCATGCCCAGTTCAGACTGTCAGTGTTCTGTTGCCTAACATTTGTCTCATGTATTCAAGTGTGTGAGCATGCCCAGTGTGACCTTTCAGTATGTTGCTGTCTGAGGTCCACTACATTTGTTGATGCATGTGTACATGCCCAATATTAACATTTCTACTGTGTGTGTTAAAAGTCAGGTTCTATTCTTACTGCAGCACTCACCTTTGTGTCATAACTCGACAGGGATTATGCTGTGTCTGCAGGGTTTCCATGGAATACTTTGCATAGACTTATCAACATTTCTTCATACAGGTTAACCACTGCAATACTGTCATGGTTTAGTGGTTCAGTACTATGACTATAGTGCACAGTATCCTGGGTGCAAGGCCCATCACCGCTTATATTTTCATACTGAGCAGACCAGACTGCTTAAGGGCCAGTAGAGCAACTATGAGCATGTTGGCTTTTGTTCAGCTATGCTCTACTTAGACCCAGTTTGTCCAACATTGCTCAATATTAACCATCATTGCTGGACGTTGGCCAATATTACTCAACATTGACCACATTTGTACTAGTTGGTGTGTGCAATTTTGTTTACATATACTACATGGTGGTAAATGCTGTTTAGCACTGCTTTATATTGCTTAACACATGGCAATCATGCCTCAAGTGTTGATGCAGGGCTGCCTATGTCGGATGCACATACTACACTCCCTATACATGTTTGAAAGCAGGTAGTGTCAACGTAGGCATCCCTTTTACTATATGTGTGGGTCAGAGAGAGGTATCATTTCCAGAGTTCCTACTGAGCCAGTCAGTGTATGTGCTATGCGTTGCCTCTTTGCCAAGGCCAAAGCATACTGGGCATGCCTCCTTCTGCCTACTGGGGCAGGCTCAGGTTGTTCCTCTGAGTCATGCTCTACCTTTGATGGCCCTGGCAAGGGTGGGGGGCTGTTTGGCCTGAGTCTATGTTGGTCCTGCTGCAGCTGTTTTTGCAGGATCATATTATTTAGCATAGCGGGTTCATGTCATTTGATCGACAGTTCAGTTGATCGACAGTTCATTTGGTCGACAGTTCATTTGATCGACAAGCATTTTAGGTGGGGGGCTTCACCCCCACACCCCCAATGTGGGGGGCTGTGCCCCCCACACCCCCCCTAACTATATATATCAACTCCAGGGTGGCACAACATTGGGGAAGGGGGCAAATGCTTGTCGATCAAATGAACTGTCGACCAAATGAATTGTCGATCAACTGAACTGTCGATCAAATGACATGAACCCAGCATAGCACATACCATGACAATTTGAGTACATGTAGTTGGTGAGTACTGCAAGGCTCCACCAGATGTGTACAGGCACCGGAACCGTGACTTGAGCAGCCCAAACACACGCTCGATTACATTCCGTGTTTGTGCATGTGTGGCATTCCTGTTCAGGTGTGTGTGCATTTCTGATGGGTGTCATCAGCCACAGCTCCAGTGCATAGCCAGCATCCCCCACTAGGTGTCCATGTGGGATGTCCCCATTGGCAAATGTCTGGTACAGCTGTGTCGGATGCCAGATATGGGAATCATGGTAGCTTCCCGGGCAGTCAGCACACACATTCAGTATTATGCCCTGGGCATCACACATGACCTGGCAGTTGATGGAGGGGAAGCCCTTGCGGTTGAAGTAGTCCCTACCCCGCTCACCGGCTGGTGCTTTGATGCATATGTGCATGCAGTCTATTGCACCCACTACCTCAGGGTATTCCGCTATTTGCTGGAAGAGACGCATATTGTTGGCCGATACCTCACAGGAATTGGGGAAGTATACATGATCACAGACATGTGCTGACATTGCATCCAAGAAATGGTGCAGTACTCTGGATGCTGATGCCTGTGATATCCCCATCATATCACCGGTTGGTCTCTGGAAGGTACCTCTTGCTAATATTCTTAGGCCAACACATACCTTAGTTTCCACTGGGATGGTTCCCCTCTGTTGGTTCTGTGTGTGAGGCATGGCCTGCACAGCTCAACAATTTGCTGCAAGAGGTTTCTGTCCACTCTATAGTGCTCCACTATCTTCAGCTCATGTAGCCCCTGGTAGGTTACTCTGGGCCTGTACACTCTTCTCCATCTCCTCACTGTGGGTTGTCCAGCAGCAATTGCATTATCACCACCCTCAGCATGTTGCATATGTCGCCTTATAACAGCAATGGCAGCCCCTAACATTTTTTGTCTCAGTACAGATTTTTCAGTTTTCACTTCTATTAGCTTACTGCAGTGTTGCAGCGTCTCTTGAGAGAAACATAATGGACTGTTGTTTGCAGTGTTTTAAGTGCTGGGCTGAGCTGGGCTAGTGTTCTGCCTGGGTAATTGCCTGATTCTGATTGTTTTCACCTGCTAGCTCTGCTAGTACTCCCTGGTAACTTCCCTACTATTTGGTGTGCTTCCTTTTTCCTTTCTGTTTCCTGAGGGGGGAGCACCGTGCACACAAGTGCATACATGTGTACAGCAGCTCACACGCACGCATACATGCTTACACGGACTAAAACTTGCTTATTCTTGTTAAAACACGTGCACACCGGCGCAAACGCGCTTACAACTGTTTACACAGCTTTGCATATGCTTACTCAAGCTTACACATACGCACACACGCTAACACATGCGCACACTGTCTTACTCGGGTTTACTGGCGCACACATGTGCGCATGCATGCTCAGCAAGAAACTTTGGTGTTATCCACGGCATACACCTTCCATTTCTTGACTTTACCTGGCCTACCTGTTGACACACCTCTTTCAATAATATGTAATTGTCAGCTGACACATGACACTTTGCTCCAATGAGCTTCACTCCTTTCATAAATACCCCCCTCATGATGTCACCTATCTTCTACTCTGTTACTCCCCTTATACTATTCCTACACTCCACTGACTGTGCTCATTTCCTATGTAAACTTGCGATTCACTATCCTAACTCTCATTTGCATAGGATTGCCTACTAATGCTTGGTTACATCTCTTAGACTGAGCTTCCCCCCTTAGCAACCTCTACTTGGTGGCCATGTTGTCTTCAGCCTGCCATTCACTTGCATTATAAATTCATTTTAGCTATAAAATCCACATTTGTGGATCTTAATTATTAATTTTCTGTTTTTTAGGGTGCATTTGCGTGGTGCTGCGCTATGGTTAAACCCAGGAGATCGGGATGAAAAAAAAAGTTATTCTATTTTTATTTTGCATCACTTCCCATTGCCAATGGCCATATTTTTGGCCATTGGCATGCTTCCTTCTGTAAATGCATGTTTTTTTTGCAGCTGTCATGGCTCCGTTTTGCTATTTGCAGAACCGTACTCAGTTATCAACTGAGTACATTTCTGCAAATAACACTACTCCTACTCGGACAGGTTCGGGTTTCCTGGATCACAAATTTACCTCTTTTGCATAGCTTTCACCTGCAGTTGAGGTAATTTGCATATCCAAGCCCTGTCCGTGTAGGACTAGTTTGGAGAGCTCAGTTGCACGCCCCTACAGGCTGTTCCTGGATCGCTCGGTGGACATGTTGGCTGCATGGAGTCTTACTCTACTTTTAGACTCCATGCAAGCCTTCATGAATCCGGCCCAGTGTGTGTGGATAAAGTAAATTCTTTCAGTTTTTGTTGTTTTTGTGCACTGGAACCACAATAACAGTACACATCTGATATGAGTTCTTCAGCTGGTGATCATAGTGCTTTTACACCATCCTTACTACAGAGATCTTCTAGGTGGCACAGACATGCCATCTTAATAATAGTGGGCTTCACCCCCTTTAAACAATCATTGAGGCAGCATTGTCCAAAGAAAAGCCCACAATGTTGGAAACTGGAATGTCAATTTTTGTCGGAGTAGCATCAAATAATGCTCGCACATTTTCTGACATGCACTCTGGCATATGAAGGAACCCAATTACATTTTTGCCCACCTTTTTATCTAGGCAACCAACAAAGATCACCAAAAGTTTGTCATCACCCATGTCTGTGTTTTTGTCCTTAAAGCATACAGAATGTTGATTTCTGGCAAATGGCAGCAGCTTCATTCTGGTAATGATATCCCTGAATATCCCTTGCAATGCTGGCTGTTTTGTTGCTGCACATGTCATAGGATCATAGAAGGGTACTAGGCTAACAGCCCCAGGGCCCTTACAAGTCTAACCAAGTTCAACCCGTGTTCCCAAGGATGTCTGGTTCAAGCATACACTAAATCAGCACCTATTGCCCTGTCCAAGAGGGACACAGGTGGAACCCCTGAGGTGAATTTCCAGTTACCCATCCAATCATTCAAATTAGGCTTAAATAGGGCCAATGAGGAGCTTTGCTTAACATGAATAAGAAGCTTGTTCCAAAGGTGGGGCAACCTCTGCGAATATAAATCTGTCTGTCCAGCAAGTTCTGTTGAAGTCACATGCCAGGTTAAGGTCCTTTGAGTGAGAAACCTGTATACCATTTGACTTGCAAATGTGCAGCATTTCCATTAAAGTTGGGTCAGAGATTGCTCTCCATGCAAGGCACATGTTGCCTGTGAGCTCTCTGTACAATACAGAGTAAAGTGACAATGATTTCTGTCTGTCTGCATAAGACAGGTCTTGAAGACCCTGAATTTCCTTTGTAAGGAGCCTTTGTGGTCTCTACAGTTGCTTGCAGGTGTCTGGAAAGGAACATACCAAAGGAAGCATTGTACTCTATTATTGGCCTGATGAGGGAAGAGTACAGGAGGGTTATAACCTCTTTTTTTCTGAAGGCAGTGCCCTTACTCATGAGATGAGCCATATAAAATACCTTTCTTACCACTCAGGAGACATGGTGATCGAAGTTAAGGTTGCTGTTGACCTGTGTCCCCAAATCTCTTACCACTGACTGTGTGCTTAGTGTATTGCTATTGTGGTAGTTTGCACGCACATCACCCTTGCTGAAGGTGTTGATAATCCATTTTATTGCATTAAGTTTAAGACCATGACTTCGGCACCAGTCGTTAGTCTGCATAAGACCTTCTTGCAGGATGCTGACATTGCTAGGGGTTACAGTAATAGCTCCCAGTTTGCAGTCATCAGCAAACTTTGTCAGCCACAGTCCATTAGTTTTAGCCTGTACTTCAGAGAAGTAGATTCTGAACAGTAGGGGACCCAGAACCGATCCCTGTGGAACACCACTGGTTACAGGACTGCTGGAGGAATTGGAGTCCCCTACTATGACCATATGAGTTCTCAGTGAGACATTTTGCAACCCTTCTGAGATGTGTGGGTTGATACCCACCCGGGTGAGTTTATCATTGATGCCTGAGTGGGAGATTGTGCCAAAGGTCTAGGCTAAGTCTTCGTAGGCAGTATGCACAGATTTGTCCACATCTAGGGCTTTGGTGACTGTCTTGAAGAGGTCCACCAGTTTTAACAGGCATAATCTCCCCTTGACAAACCCAAATTGGGTGAGGTTGAGCATTGGAAGATTTCCTATATCTTTGTTAATAATTGTTCCATGGCCTTGAGATGACGCTGATCAAGTTAATGGGTCTATAGTTCCTGGAGTCTGTGGATGCACCCCCTTTGTGCAAGCAGATGAAGGTAGCTGTTTTCCATTCCCCTCGGATGAAACCAGTGCTTAGTCTGTGATTGAAAAATGTGCCCAATGATGATGCTAATTCATGTTTTTACCCATGTAGAACACATACTGAGATGTTGTCTGGTCCCAGGGACGCTGTGTTTTTGGCCTTGGAGAAGGCATTTAAGACATGCTCCTTGGAGATACTAGGTGGGGGATAGGTATTAGGGATGCTTTGAGCTATATGTCATGGGGAAAGGGGAGTAAAGATTTCACTGAACCTGTCAGCCAGCATGTGTGCTCTATCCACAGGTTTTTTATATGTAGTACCATTAACTATGAGTTCAGCGCAAATCTGGGCCTTACCTTTGAGGTTACAGATGTAACTAAAGAACTCCTTGTGGTTATCCTTAGTTAGGAAAGCTAATATGGATTCATAGTTAACTTTGGAGGACTTCACTAGGAATCTTATTTGCTTGTTTAAGTTGAGGAAGGAGTGTTTCCAGTTTTGAGACCTTTCCTTCCTACTCTTAGATAGCAATTTCTTTCTCCTGTTATTATAGCCTGTTAATGGCAGTTGTCCACCAAGCAGGTTTGTTTTTCCTTGAAGATTTTGCTTTGGTCCTGTCAGGCATGGCAGAGCCAATACAATTGTACAGGTGCTCATATAAACATTGGTGTATAACTCAGCATCAGTGTCTGTTCCATCAGTTGGGGGAGGGGCTATGAAGCTATTAATGCTGTCATGTAAGAGGTTGTACTTAGCCTTGGAGATGTTTTTTAGATTGGCTGTTGCTAAGGGGGGTCTTGTGTTATAGTTACTTTTAGCAAGACTTATTTGTGGTTAGATCTCACCAGTCCTCTCAACTATACAGAATTCCTTGGTATTTACTGGTTTTGAGGGCAAATAATGGGGTGCCATGAATTCATGAGTGGCCCCCTTTAATTCCCGATTTTTAATTTTTTTTTAACAAGTTGCTGCTGCTTCATCATGCATCACCAGCATATGCATTGTTATCCACGTGCAGGGGCTTCTGAGGCAGACTGCCTACCTGTTCCAAATTTGGACTGGAACAGAGGAGAAAGTATTAGCAGCACACTGCAGTGGAGCTGCATCACAGCACAGCAGAGAGCAGAGCTGTTCAGTGTTTCACTGTTTATGTTTACAGTTTAAGTTTACCTAAAGTTCTGCCAAGCGGTTACTTCAAGTTCTGCAGTGCAGAGTCTGTCTGTTCCTCCCAGTGGCCACTCATATTCTGCATGCACTCCCAGTCCTACTGTTCCAGCCAGGATTCAGGAATCAGAATGAAATAAATTACTGTCTCCAGTGACTCAACCACTACCGCCTCTGTGAATTCAGGTAACCAAAAAATAAAAAAATGCACCTTATTTGCTCTTGCCTATTAGAAACTATGCCTGCCAAGTGCCAATAGTCTAGCAATCCAAAGCAATCTAAAGTAAAATGTTGATTTTAACCATTGGTTTGCACTTCACAGCAGGAGCAGGTGCATGATATGAGTGACATCTTACTGGACTTGTGTATAATAAGTGTTAGTGAAGATGAATTTACTTCTTATCTTTTGACTTTTGGGTAACGTCAAATACACTAAAAATGATAAAACTAGTAAAACTGAAGTAGACACAGCGGCACTCAGAAAACAAAATAAATGGATTTAAAGTTAAGTGCTTTTCGTTTGATGTTATGCACAAACTTCTTCAGACAAATAAAACTTCCCACACCGGAAGTATAAATACAACCAAATTTAACAACTTAATTAGATAATAAATTGATCAGTTATAATCGTTTAAACTAAAAGGCATACCACCATCTTCATACCACTTACCAGATTTAAACACTGTATAAAAACAGTAAAAATATATAAAACTCAATACACATTCGTATGAAAGAGAAACACTTCTCAAAATTAAAAATAGATGTAATTTAAAAATAACTTCAGGAACCCTAACTAACAACTTAAAGGTTCAAATTAAATAAATTGACAACCTTTCATCTTATTAGGCTTTTAAGTTTTAGAATGCTGCTGAAAGAGCAGCATTCATTCAACCCTGGGTAACTATAGGCATTTAATCTTATCTGCCAAAATAATTCCAATTCTTCTAATTTTAGGGGTGTGGGACCACCCCTAACATCCTGGAGAATTTGATCTATCACTAAAAATTTAAAATTGTGTTCAGGGCAAGATAGAACCTGCTTAGCCAAAGCATTTTCAGATTTTTTCCTATTAATAGCATAAATGTGCTCATACAACCGGTCACAAAGTCATCTCTCAGTTTTTCCAATGTAGAAAGTAGGGCAAACCTGACACTGGGCCAAATAAACAATCATCTTAGAATTACAGTTCACCCTGCACTTCAAATTATATTGAAAATCTTGCACCTTAAATCTATTAGATTCTATTATGTATTTGCAATAATTGCATGCTTGGCATTTGTACATTCCAACTATTCTAGGATATGTACGTTGTTGCTGCTCAAAAAATGCCTTTAAATTTTTAGCTTTCTTGTAAATCACAGCAGGTTGATTTCCCATCCTGCTATATACACTAGGGTCACTTCTAAATAAGGCCCAATTTTTATAAATGATGCCAAAACAAACATTACTGTCCATGTAATAAGTGGTAATAAACTTTGGACCTTGAATGTCAAATTTAGTAATCATGTTGCTGACATTGAACAACATAGACTCCATAGTCCCATCTTGCTGTGTCTGTGTATATCCAGTACCCAAAATCGGTTTATAAATACTTGTTAATCTCTTATTCGTGACTTCTTCAACAAGGTCATTAATCAACATTTCAGGATATCCACGATATAAGAACATACTTTTTAATAGTTTACATTCATCATCAAAATCAGGATCAAGGCTAACAATATGAGTTGCCCTTACCAACTGGCCTTTAATAACCGCCCGTTTCTGATGGTAGGGATGAAAGCTCGTAAAGTGCAAAAAGGAATTTGAATACGTGCTTTTCCTATGAATTTTTGCCACATAGCTTTTAGTAGAGTAATCTTTGGATAACCAAATATCCAAATAAGAAATGGCATCCATACTAAATGTAGATGTAAATTTCAAAAACTGGGTGGTACCATTAAAGTGGTTTACTACCAACTTGCTAGTCGCTACATTTCCATCCAACAGGATGAAAATATCGTCTAAGTAATGTGTGTAAAAGACTATTCTGTCTTTAAATTCAAAGTTGTTAAATACAAATTCACGCTCCCAATGGGCCATAACCAAATTGGCAATACTGGCCCCACAAGGAGAACCCATTGTGACCCCCACTTTTTGTAGGTAAATATTGTCGCCAAAGATGAAAAAATTATTATCAAGGATTAAGTCCATTAGTTCACTAACTAGATCCAACTCCTTCTTAGTGGCACCATTTTTCTTCAATACTTGGCCCACCCAGTCAGTAGCAATGTCATGAGGAATGCACATATACAAATCCTTAACATCAACAGTGAGGAAACTATGTCTTATGTTAAATTCTAGTTGATTAATTTTTTCTAGAAATGACCATGAGTCTTTTCAGATTTGATGTTCACTAACAAGAAATTTTTGTAAGATGGAGTCTACAACTTTCGCACATGAATTTGTGGGTGATCCCCGTCCATCAACCAATGGACACATTGGGGGATTAACCACATCTTTGTGAATTTTAGGTATCCCAAACAAATAGGGATACCTAGGATACACGGTAGACATGTAATTAAAAATATTCTGATCAATCCTTCCTTCTAAGCACATTTCCTCAATAGTATTTTTAATGCTGTTATAAGCCTTATTTGTTTCAGAACATGAACCAAATGTGTAAGAAGGGCTCTTAAGTACGCTCACCATACGTTCAAAATAATCAGAACTATCGAACACAACTAAGCCCCCTCCCTTATCTGGTTTGCAAATGCGGATGCCATGTGATTTAATAAAATCTAGCCATTTTATTTCCATCTTGCTATTGTAATCCATGGTACAAAGACTGTACCCAGGTTTAAAGTTCTGCCTAATATCTAATTCACACATGTGCTCAAAAACCTGCAATAAGGGATGCAAAGGAGGATTAAAAATGCTAGGGATTCTAAATGTGTTACCAATGTCAACTACGCCACCACCCATCATTAAATTGAAATTTAATTTCCTATGGAAAAGTTTGATGTCTATAATGGTCTTTACCACATCAAGTTTCTGGGCAGGGACATAGGTGTAACCCTTAGAAAACAAATCGACCATCTCTGAAGTGATATTAACAGAGCAAAAATTGTACAGTTTAAAGTCACCATTTGAATTAGTTATAATAACTGGTGAATTTTTAAGTTGTTGACTAGATATATCATGCACATTGTTACAAACAGAAGAAACATCAGAAGAGTTAGAAACAAAACCAGGTACATATTGAACGTCCAAAAAGGCAAGATCAAAATCAGAAATGTCAGAGGAATCATTGTGGTCTTCTGATGCAACAACAGAGCCACCATTATTTAAGTCTTGTGTGACCTGAATTTCTGTTTGGACCTCTGGGTGTATTGTCCATATGATTGTTTTGGTCTGGCTCCTAAAAAATTAGAATCACGATAATTCATATTATGTTGACCCGGTTTATTGTTATTTTGTAATTTTTCACTCCTTCTAACTTCAGTTTGCGTATTTTCTTCTTTTGCCAAAATAGTATTGGTCGTAAAGTTGTTATGAGATGCCTGATTCTCACAAGACATCACACTAGAATTAGGTGCCGAAACACTATTGTCACCAGGTGAGTTGACTGGTCTAACCGAACCCTGCCAGACCTGTGATGGTGGTGGTAATGGATATGCGGACCCATCACTGTAAGCTTTACTGTCCCTGTCAAGCTTCTTTATTTTATTATTTTTAAGCTTAATCAAATATTGGTCAATACTTGAAAAGACCCGGCTATAATCATATTTATATCAAAAAATTCTTTATCAAGTTTAATCAAACCGTCCAGATCGGCTACTTGTTTACTCAACATGTCAACCGACAAGGTATAATGCTTAATCATCAATTCTAAAAGTTCAAAACCCTGTCGGTCAAACGTTCAAGTAAATCCTTATGGAAAGCAGAATTAGCAACCAAACCTGTTGGGTATTGGTAACGCCTCAGCCCCTTAGGAACTATCTTACGGGAGAGGCACTCCTGAAAATAAGAAATTTCAAGCTGAGTCTTTTTCAGTTTAATCATTAAGCTGTCCAGTGATTTGAGATTAGAAGTAATGTCAAAACAATCACCATCATTATCATGTTGTTGCTGAACAACTGTGTTAGAAGAAGTAGAAAAAGTGAAGCTGTCAGCCATCCAGTTCATAATACCAGGGAAATTTAAAAAATTACTAACCGCTTCCATTGCCATATTATCGGCAGGTCTCTGCACAGCCAAATTAGAGTAATTGGTAGTTGTAACATTCCTTATATTACCTTGTAGATATGAATTAGTGTCTTGACCATCCAAACCCATTGGCGCTACCTGGTCCGTGAATGATGCACTGGCTGGAATACTCCTCAGCCCTTGTTCAACCCTCGGTGTGCCAAGCACTTGTTGAGCCAATGGAACAACATTCTGGTTGCCTGGAGTGTGATTGGGGTTTTGAATAGACTGCGAAGCTGATGAAGATGGTAACAACCCACTAGTCAGTCATTGCTGTTGCTCTAGGTGATCAAGTCTCACCAGTAAAGAGTCCATTCTTGTTAATAAGGAATCCAAAAGGTTGTTGCTCACTCACAGAGACTTGCCAATAATACGGCAATGGAAGCGGTTAGTAATTCTCAAATCATTGGACAGCTTAATGATTAAACTGAAAAAGACTCAGCTTGAAATATCTTATTTTCAGGAGTGCCTCTCCCGTAAGATAGTTCCTAAGGGGCTGAGGCGTTACCAATACCCAACAGGACAGTAAAGCTTACAGTGACGGGTCCGCATATCCATTACCACAACCATCACAGGTCTGGCAGGGTTCGTTTAGACCAGTCAACTCACCTGGTGACAATAGGGTTTCGGCACCTAATTCTAGTGTGATTTCTTGTGAGAATCAGGCATCTCATAACAACTTTACGACCAATACTGATTTGGTAAATGAAGAATATACGCAAACCGAAGTTAAAAGGAGTGAAAGATTACAAAATAACAATAAACCGGGTCAACATAATATGAATTATCATGATTCTAATTTTTTAGGAGCCAGACTGAAACAATCGTATGGACAATACACCCAGAGGTCCAAACAGAAATTCAGGTCACACAAGACTTAAATAATGGTGGCTCTGTTGTTGCATCAGAAGACCACAATTATTCCTCTGACATTTCTGATTTTGATCTTGCCTTTTTGGATGTTCAATATGTACCTGGTTTTGTTTCTAACTCTTCTGGTGTTTCTTCTGTTTGTAATGATGTGCATGATATATCTAGTCAACAACTTAAAAATTCACCAGTTATTATAACTAATTCAAATGGTGGCTTTAAACTGTACAATTTTTCCTCTGTTAATATCACTTCAGAGATGGTCGATTTGTTTTCTAAGGGTTACACCTATGTCCCTGCCCAGAAACTTGATGTGGTAAAGACCATTACAGACGCCAAACTTTTCCCTAGGAAATTAAATTTCAATTTAATGATGGGTGGTGGTGTAGTTGACATTGGTAACAAATTTAGAATCCCTAGCATTTTTAATCCTCCTTTGCATCCCTTATTGCAGGTTTTTGAGAAAATGTGTGAATTAGATATTAGGCAGAACTTTAAACATGGGTACAGTCTTTGTACCATGGATTACAATAGCAAGATGGAAAGAGAATGCCTAGATTTTATTAAATCACATGACATCCGCATTTGCAAACCAGATAAGGGAGGGGGCTTAGTTGTGTTCAATAGTTCTGATTATTTTGAACGTATGGTGAGCTTACTTAAGAGCCCTTCTTACACATTTAGTTCACGTTCGGAAACAAATAAGGCTTATAACAGCATTAAAATTACTATTGAGGAAATGTGCTTAGAAGGAAGGATTGATCAGAATATTTTAATTACATGTCTACTGTATATCCTAGGTATCCCTATTTGTTTGGGATACCTAAAATTCACAAAGATGTGGTTAATCCCCCTATGCGTCCATTGGTTGATGGACGGGGATCACCCACAAATTCATGTGCGAAAGTTGTAGATTCCATCTTACAAAAATTTCTGGTTAGTGAACATCAAATCTGTAAAGACTCATGGTCATTTCTAGAAAAAATTAATCGACTAGAATTTAACATAAGACATAGTTTCCTCAATGTAGATGTTAAGGATTTGTATACGTGCATTCCTCATGACATTGCTACTGACTGGGTGGGCCAAGTATTGAAGAAAAATGGTGCCACTAAGAAGGAGTTGGATCTAGTTAGTTAACTAATGGACTTAATCCTTGATAATAATTTTTTCATCTTTGGCGACAATTTTTACCTACAAAAAGTGGGGGTCACAATGTGTTCTTCTTGTGGGGCCAGTATTGCCAATTTGATTATGGCCCATTGGGAGCGTGAATTTGTATTTAACAACTTTGAATTTAAGGAAAGAATAGTCTTTTACACACGTTACCTAGACGATATTTTCATCCTGTTGGATGGAAATGTAGTGACTAGCAAGTTGGTAGTAAACCACTTTAATGGTACCACCCAGTTTTTGAAATTTACATCTACATTTAATATGGATGCCATTTCTTATCTGGATATTTGGTTATCCAAAGATTACTCTACTAAAAGTTATGTGGCAAAAATTCATAGGAAAAGCACATATTCAAATTCCTTTTTGCACTTTATGAGCTGTCATTCCTACCATCAGAAACGGGTGGTTATTAAAGGCCAGTTGGTAAGGGCAGCTCGTATTGTTAGCCTTGATGCTGATTTTGATGATAAATGTAAACTATTAAAAAGTATGTTCTTATATCGTGGATATCCTGAAACGTTGATTAATGACCTTGTTGACGAAGTCACCAATAAAAGATTAAGAAGTATTTATAAACCAATTTTGGGTACTGGATATACACAGACACAGCAAGATGGGAATATGGAGTCTATGTTGTTCAATGTCAGCAACATGATTACTAAATTTGACATTCAAGGTCCAAGGTTTATTACCACTTATTACATGGACAGTAATGTTTGTTTTGGCATCATTCGTAAAAATTGTGCCTTATTTAGAAGTGACCCTAGTGTATATAGCAGGATGGGAAATCAACCTGCTGTGATTTACAAGAAAGCTAAAAATTTAAAGGTATTTTTTGAGCAGCAACAACGTACATATCCTAGAATAGTTGGAATGTACAAATGCCAAGCCTACAATTATTGCAAATACATAATAGAATCTAATAGATTTAAGGTGCAAGATTTTCAATATAATTTAAAGTGCAGGGTGAACTGTAATTCTAAGATGATTGTTTATTTGGCCCAGTGTCAAGTTTGCCCTGCTTTCTACATTGGAAAAACTGAGAGACGACTTCATGACCAGTTGTATCAGCACATTTATGCTATTAATAGGAAAAAATCTGAAAATGCTTTGGCTAAACATGTTCTATCTTGCCCTGAACACAGTTTTAAATTTTTAGTGATAGATCAAATTCTCCAGGATGTTAGGGGTGGTCCCACACCCCTAAAATTAGAAGAATTGGAATTATTTTGGCAGATAAGATTAAATGCCTATAGTTACCCAGGGTTGAATGAATGCTGCTCTATCAGCAGCATTCTAAAACTTAAAAACCTAATAAGATGAAAGGTTGCCAATTTGTTTAATTTAAACCTTTAAGTTGTTAGTTAGGGTTCCTGAAGTTATTTTTAAACTACATCTACTTTTGATATTGAGTAGTGTTTCTCTTTCATACGAATGTGTATTGAGTTTTATATATTTTTACTGTTTTTATACATTGTTTAAATCTGGTAAGTTGTATGAAGATGGTGGTATGTCTTTTAGTTTAAACAATTATAACTGATCAATTTATTATCTAATTAAGTTGTTAAATTTGGTTGTATTTATACTTCCGTTGTGGGAAGTTTTATTTGTCTGAAGAAGTTTGTGTATAACATCAAACGAAAAGCGCTTAACATTAAATACATTTACTTTGTTTTCTGAGTGCCGCTGTGTCTACTTCAGTTTTACTAGTTTTATCGTTTTTGGTATTTCACCATTGTTTTTAGTTTGCTCTCAGTTTGTATAACGTCAAAGACACTGTTTGGTCCTGCTTTTATTGAAATTGTGAATGGGGTCCATGTTTCTTTACAGGGGCAGTGTATCCTTCATGCAGGATGCATTTTGTAACACCTCCCAATCCAGAGGAACCTTTGTAGTATTTTATTCTTATTAGTCTAAGTGAAATGCAAACATATAAGAACTAAAATAGGTTGTGAAAGAACTGTTTCTTTGGTATCTTGAATAGCTAAAAACTTAACCAGATACTTTTTTTTTTTAAATAAGTTTGCCAAATACATAATCGTCAAGGAAGAAATCTCTGTGTTTATGGATTCATCGTAACTCCTGTGTTATTACCTCTTATCTGATTCTGATCACCTTTATCATAGGGAAAACAAGCACCACAATGTAAGGAAAGGGGCATTTCACTAACCACTGTGTTTCACGCACTAAACTGTCAGGATGCATTTAGGGGCAGTATAAATCGTCAGCAGGTCTGCTCAGGTAAAAGGTGTTTCAGACTGACTGTTATTTAATGATATCATTGTAGTTTATCTGCAATTTGCATATTCCATTTTATCAGGGCTAAACATACTTATACATACAAAAAGCGGAAAAGATGACACGCACACTACAATACTGACTTCTTTATTAGTTTAGAATAAAAACTCTTTAATATAGGAAATGGCATTGTGCAACCAAATGTTCATTTTTTTTTATCTTGAAGGTCATTAAAGACTACATTAACAGGCTCATTTGCTCCCTAATATAAATTGCAGACATCTGGGACACTAGACATACAATTACTGTAAGACATGACCAGTGTTGTTAACATACTAGTTCTTTATTCTGTTTTATATAGCTATATATATATGTGTATATATACATGTATATATATATATATATATATGTATATATATATATATATATATTGCATGCTTAGGGCGGCCACGGTGGTGCAGTGGTTAGCATTGCTGCCTCACAGCAAGAGGTTCTCCGGTTCGATCCTCGGCTGGGGTGCCTTCTGTGCGGAGTCTGCATGTCCTCCCTGTGGTCGCGTGGGTTTCCTCCGGGTGCTCCGGTTTCCTCCCACATCCCAAAGACATGCTGCAGGTGGATTGGACACTCTAAATTGGCCCTAGGTGTGCGTGTGAGTGTGCCTTCTGTGGAAGGTTGGGCGCCGGGCTGGCAACTCGACACCGTAAAACTCCACTGCCATTCAATGTGCGGACAAGGTGATCCGCTGTGGCGACCCCTAACCAGGAAAAAGCTAGAAGAAGAATATATATATTGCATGCTTCTGGGATCATTAGCATGGATATTGTTTGGAATTGCTAGTGTACCTCCCAATTGCCTAGATTGTTGAAGAATGTCAAGATTTTTGCCTAATATTCTATCTATTCCTCATAACATTTGTGTTTTTCAGGCAAATCACAGAGGATTGAAGTAACCAAATAATGACATGAATTTGCATTTCAGACTTCCCTTGCTATACTTCAGAAAATGTATGCTAACATTCTAGCAACTTTCTAAGTTTATAAGAGCAATATTTAAAATATCCCTCTATTATTTTAGGCTTTGCCCAGATTTCTTGCACTAAGTGGTTGAGAGGTATGGAACAAGGGGTTTGTAATGAGACATTGTGTCTCCCTTAACTGAAATACAAAAATATTGTCAGTGAAACATGTAAACTAAACTATAACAACAGTGGCAACATGTTTAACTGGGTGGTAAGATCTCCGTCCCACATTTCCAGGATTTAGTTCTGATCACTGCTCATGATATGTGTGGATCCTAGATGCTTTCCCTGTGATTGATTTTTGAGTTTGTTCACATATATATCAGTTTCCCCCTCTTCCCAAAAATTGGTGAGTTTAAGTTGTCTATATATATATATATATATATATATATATATATATATATATATATATGTGTGTGTGTGTGTGTGTGTGTGTGTGTGTGTGTGTATATATATATATATATATATATATATATATATATATATATATATATATATATATATATATATATATACATATATATAATATATACCTGGGAAGCACTTTGGACTGTTTGCAGTTTGCAACTGTTGTTTGCTGAATTCTTGGTATTGGGCATTTGCAACAGATGTTTACTTAATGCTTGAGGGATGCAGAGTATATTGGGAAAAAGATGCTAAGGATGAAGCTGCCAGGTAACAGGAAAAGAGGAAGGCCTAAGATAAGGTTTATGGATGTGGTGAGAGAGGACATGCAGAGGTTGGTGTGACAGAGCAAGATGCAGAGGACAGGAAGAAATGGAGACAGTTGATCTGCTGTGGCGACCCCTAACAGGAGCAGCCGAAAGAAGAAGAAGTTTGCTTAATGCTTGGTACCAATCTTATGTGCTGTTTTCTCACATGTGTGTGTATGAAATGACCCATTTAGGTATAACCTGTGGTTAGAGTTACTGAGACTCAAACCCTGTACCTTTGGTTCAAGAAGCAAGAGCCTAAATTCTCTACCCGTACCACCTTTTGTGATTCAAGGAGTTAAGTCCATAGTTCTCAATTGTCCATAGTTTCACAGAATGTCTGGAATATTTTGCTCATTCTTTTGGTCTGTTCCTCTTAAAACCAGTGAGAACTGAATTTGCTAAATAATGATAGCCATCTAAGTTTCAGTCTTCTTATCTTTCAGGAAATGCATGGTAACACAACGCATTTTATTCTAGCAATTTTCTAAGATTATACAAGCAATGTTTAAAATGTGCTCCTGGTTTTGGGCCTTTGCCCCCCCCCCCAAAGAATTTGTTTTTTTTTCAGATTTCATGTGCTGCATAGTTCTTCATGGGGAGAACAGTTTGGTGCTGCTTATGCCAAACCTGTATGTGTTGTTAGTCGCATGACATATAGTATGCTTGCCTTTCGATGCAGAAGGCTGTGGGTTCTATTCCCACAGTAAGTAGATGGATTGCTGGTATTGTACTGTGTTGTATTTTTAAAGGGGGTGAATGCTGCAGTCCTGAGAATGTCCTCTTTTGTGGAGATACCTAGTAACTATGAACCTGTTATCAGTTTGTTATCCATTACTTATTGCAATATTACTAGCTTATCATTTTTTATGTAACATAGGCAATTTATTCTTCAAGGGCAACAGGCACTTTATTTGTAGATGATCCTTTTTAACAAACAGCTAAAGGTAATGTTAGCTCAGGAGCCTAAATGTAAGTGTGTAAGTGTTTCAAATGTAGTGTTTTTTATGGATAGTCCATAGAAAATATTGTTTCATAATGATGATCTTTGTAGAAATGATATTGAATGTATTCCTAGTGTTAGGTAAATCCATATATTATTAGAGTTATTTGAATTCAATTAACTGCTACTCTTCTTTGCTTTGAGAGAACTGATTGTATTTGCCAAAAAGTGTTCAGTCTGTAAATCTACCTATCTGCTGATTTCCACTGTTTAAATCCAGCTCATTTATTTTCTGGCTTTAGAAGGCTGAAGTATTTAATTTTATTTTTATAAAAGAAAATTGTATTTTAATTTTGCAGTTTGCTCAAGATTAATGTTTGATACAAGTTCAAATATTAATTTGAATACAACACTATTTTGTTTATCTTTTGTGTAATATTTTGTCTGTTATTCAATTTCCGTTTAAAAGATGGTATCCCACAATTCCATCAGAGTGGGTGGGCTTACATAAGTATGTATACAAATTTTATGTTAATCAGCATACAGATTTGTGCCTATTTTCCATGTGCCTTTGTCCAGATTTTTTATGATTTCAGGACGAGAGGTATGGATCTCACCAAAGATAGCCAAACACTGGGGGTAGTGCAGCCATCCCCCATGTTGGTAAGCACCAGATCCAGTATGTTTGAGCCCCTTGTGGGTGTGTCAACCAGCTAGTCCAGGGCACTGAAGTTAATGAAGTCCAGAAACCTTTGGGAAAGTGAATTAGAACGTGTATAATTTACCCAGTCAATGGATGGATAATTAAAGGCACCCAAAACCAGGGTGGTTGGTTGTATCTTGATTGACTTAAGTAGATACAAGTAGGCTGAGTGGATGTCCTGATTCATGCATGGAGTCCTATAGCTGACAGTGACTTGGGATCTTACCTACCTAGTCAATTGCACCTGGAGTAATTCAAGGGAATCTTACTGTTTAACAAATCTAGAGGTGTATTTATCCTTAGTGAATATTGATACACCACCTTCTTTAGTTCTCATGCCTTCAGTTTGTGGTCTGAACATGTGTAACTTGGTATAGCTGGGGTGCTGTCCACAGCCTTAAACCAGGCCTCAGTGACTGAACAAATGTCAGCATCTTCCAAGGTAAGGACTGCTTCCAGTGAGTGCAGTTTCTGGTTTAGGCTCCTAGCATTTAGTAGCATAACCTTGAGATTGTTTTAGAAGGTATTTTTAAATTGGGAATTTTGTTCTTGTGACATTCCCTAAAAATGCTGCATGAGGGCAGCAAGAGCCTTAGCCTGTAACTGAAATCCCAGGGGTGACAGATGAAGACCATCTCTGGCAAGGCATCGAGGTCTGTTGATCATGGCAACCTAGGCTAACATATACTAGATCTCCTTTGAATGACACCAGAAACTTAGCCAATTTTTTAAGTCAATCATTTTTTGTTTGTATTGCGGTGTCATCCTAGGTGAAGGTAAAATGATGCTTAACCTGCCTGAGACACATAATCAGAGAGCTCAGTCATGTCTCTCTTCATGTATTCCATTGAGGTACATCTCAAGTCATTCACACCAACATGGACTATGTCAGAGTCATAACAGTAAATGCTGATGAAAGACGTGAGTGGGTGTGTGATGTGGTGTACCTGACAGCTGCTCATGACTTTTTCCTTATCCAGCCTGGTGAGAGGGACATCTGTGTGTCTCACAAATGAGTCACCTATGACTAAGATGTTTGTTTTTGCGTTATGCCTTAGGGGCTTAACTGGTGAGACACTGGTGTGTGATATATTATGTGTACTATGTTCTGCAGAGGATTTATTATGTGAATCGTAATTGTGTTTTTGATTGGGAGGTATCTGATGTTTAGGTAAGCTTCTGTTTAGGACCTCTGCATATGTAGATTTATGTGTTGTTGATTTGGTAGGTGCAGGAGATAAGATGTGCATGCTGGCATCCTGCTTAGTATCAGATGAACTGACTGGTGAGTGAGATGGCCTAGATTTTAGGTTCTTGATATAGATGCATCTCTCGCTGGATTTGTGTGGACTAAAAGAAGTGGGTTGTCAGTGTACATGAAGCAATTGCTACATTGCCTCAGGATGCCTGTGTTGACCATGCTGGCTGGATAAATTGTGGGAAATTGTCCATCCATAATGCTAGGTAAGTTGATGTTGTCAGAAAACAGGGAGAGAACAGGAAGGACCAGGTAAAATAGAGGACAGGAGAAGTGGACAAAAAATACAAAGGGCTAGTGGGTAGGATTTGTGTTAATACCTCAGAAGCTTCACTGAATGTATCACCTGTCAGTTAGTGACAATCTTGAGAACTCACAGATGGAGTACCAGAAGAGTACTAAGGGAAAATTTGCAGGCAGAAGTTTTTGCATCTATAACCGCCAATGGTGCCCACCGCTGCTAGGCAGTGTGCAGTGCACAAACAAGTGCAAACCCGTGCAAATGTGGTGCTTATATAGCAAATGAGAGCAAACTGATTTAAACAAATTAACCAATAAAACCCCCAAAACTGAGCCTTTTTTCAGCAACCTTCAGTCAGGCAAGTTCTAATTGCACACTCCTGCCACTAGGGTTCAGGGGGACCGTCTCCAACAAAAAATGGCCTGGTTTAGTGCTCACGTTATACAAATAGAACTAGACTCAGCAGGTCTGAATGTAGTTTATGCTACAGCAAACAAAGTTCAAAAATTTCAGAAAAAAAATAGTTCAAATAATCAGTGCTATGGTAAAAATGCTATTCAAAAGTGCAATATACAGTGAAAAATTCCACTTAAGTTTTGCAGAGATCAGTAGATGCCTTGAATTGATCAAATAAATACAGCAGATCAGTAGGTGGTCACTAAACTCTATGGAGCTTTGCTAAAACAATCAGAAACCCACACAAATGTGGTGCTTATGTAGAAAATGAGAGCAAACATATTTAAATAAATTAACCAATAAAAAAAAAGTTCAGAACTGAGCCCTGTTCCAGCAACCTTCAGTCAGATGACTTCGAACTGCACACTCATGCCTCTAGGGTGCAAGGGAACCCTCTCCAACAGAAGATGGCCTGGTTTAGTGCTCAAGTTATACTAACAGAACTAAATTTTCGTGAAAACATAATGATCCTCTACACATTTCTTTAGAAATTTAAGGATGTTTTCTCCTGCTGTAAATGACAAGTTATATTCAGTAAGGAGTGACACAACACCAGCTTCTGTGTCAATAACTTTTTCACTTTTTAAACTCTAAGGTCCAAAGAAGTCTGCCATTGTCCTTTCTGCTGCATGTTTGCAGTTCTGTTAGTGTTTCTCACTGTTGCCATTTCACTGGAGGTCATGTCATCCATCATGATAAACTGAAATCTATGCCGCAGGTCCTGCCGAAAAAATATTTTACTCCACAGCATCATGATAAACTGTGAAATCCATACTTCACAGTTACTCACTGAAAGCCAGTCAAAGGTAGTTGGACAGCTTGGTTTAAACATTATGCATCTCCTTCTCTTCTTTGGAGTGTCATCTCTATCCATATCCCTGCCTTCAGTGTGATCCAGGCGGTCTGTACCTAGGCAGGTTTGTAAAACAATGGTGTTAATTAAGAAAGACAAAGAAGTGGGGATATACTGCAAAAAAAAAAAATTGCAGCAGAACTATCTTGTTAAAGCAAAGAAGTGGGTCAGTAGGCCCCCAACCAACCCACATCACTAGATGTTTGCTGTCTCTGCACTAACATCTGCTGCTTGTCTCTGCTCCTTTTGCTTACTATAATGGCCTGCATGATCAGATTAAGTGTATTTTAGCTTGCTGAAGGGCTGTCACTACCTTACCTCAATGACACTTGCAATGCCCTGGTGCTCACTTGCCCACCTAACTATTGTATTACTCAAAACACCCTTAATTCTATTTTAACATGCATGCTGAAGGTGAACAACCCCAGCTTAACTAATGTACTTGCAGAAGACTTCTGCAACCTGATGCATGAGCTATACCTAAAGGAAACACAGTGGCAATGAATTTATAAACTAGTACATACACAATCACTTTAGTATCACCAGTTAATTGCTCCCATCACCACTTTAGATGTATTCTAGACCGGAGTCATGCACTCTGGTCTGTCACAGTGTAATAAAATCAGTGTAAAACATTGCAAAGTACTGTTACATTCTCAAATCTCAGCTTCTATGCTCAAGGTGGAGGCAAAGTGCTAAAAGCAGGGATAACTTTTTACGTTAATTCATTTAAAAATGTAGAACACATTTGGCATCAGCATATATTATCCAAACAGTAATACGTATGAGTCTCTGCATGTATTACCCTACATTTTCTGGGCAACAAGTTTTAGATTCAAAAATGGCTTTTAGTGACAAGAACACAATTCATTTAAAAAGTGAATACAACAGTTGTATCAACCTACATTTTCTCCATGATAATGTGGACAACTAATGTGGCATTGAAAAGTGCATGAGTCATTTAATACCTCAGTAAATAAGACAGGTTTTTCAACAAAATACATTTTCTAAGCAATTCCCAGTACGAGGCATCACAGACTGCGTCTTGATTATAGAAGACATAATTTTCTGACCATTATGAAACATTATAATAGCATTTGTGATAAGACTGTGATTCATTTAAAACGTTATGAGAATAGGTTTGCTTCAACATACATTTGCTACACAGAAGTTCATGAAACTTCTCTAGTCTGGCCTTAGTGAAAAGCCCATAATTCATGTAGAATGTTAACCACAGGTTTTGCATTTACACTCTCTAAATAATAAGCATGTACCTGTCTACTTGTGTGTCACTGAGACTGCAATGCAATTACTAACTGTACTATAATTCATCTAACAAGTAAATAGAACACTTTTTATCCAGCTACATTCGCTACACAATAAGCATTACACTCTGCAATGGCATTACTGATTATTCATCTAACTCAAAAGTTAAAACCACAATCCACAAGTAGTAATTAATATAAACTTCTGCAAAAACACACACAGTCAGACTACCCAGTCCATTGGACTTTCCTGGCAACCAAATGCCATTAAATTAAATAAATAAATCATATCTTCAGAAACCATTGATAAAGTTTCATCTCTAACACAGGAATACGTCTACTTAGTAGAAAATGGCTAAATGACATTATTCAACTATTTAAAAAATCCAGTGGCTGTTCCAGCCCCTTCAAATCAACACCTTTACCAGCTAAACCTGTAAAGTGTTCAGTTACATAAATGTCTGCTCTGGAGACCACCTACCCAATCGGACTCTCCCAGTGATCAAGTGTTAGTAACTAAGTAAAATAATAAATGAATATGTAAATACTAACTGAGTTCACTAAGTCAGCCACAGACAAACCTTACTCCTGTATTGGTACTACGAGCCATAAAATGTACAATTTCAGCCACTTACCTCTGCCTAATTCAGTGAAGAAAGCACTTAAAACTCTCAACCTTCTGTCTTCAAAATGCGAAACAAATAGGCACATTTTATTTATTTATTTATTTTATTTTACATTTGTTGACCGGGAAAGTCCGACTGGATATATGTCCATTTTCAGTAGAGGCCTGGGGAGAAAAGCTCCACATTTATGGAATAGATACAGACAAACAAGTGTGACAAAAATATACAAGAGTACAATCTCACATTTCAGTGGAGAAAAACTTCACACGTATAGAAAAGCTACAGACAAACAAGTGTTAAAAAATTTGCCAGAGTACAATATCACATATCAGGTGTAAACATTTAAGTAGTAAGCTCTAATTACACACATCGAGAACAAGTATTTCATCGTACTGCAAGTGTCTATCAGTTAAAGGATAAGAATATTAATAGCCAATTGATAGCAAAAAATAAAATTGGCAGATTAAGTAGTGGTAGAAGAGTAACTCTAGCCAATAATGCAGCAAGAAAGAGAGAGCAGTAGAAAAGGTGTAGAAAAAAGGGGGGGGGGTTAGTCGGAGTTTGGACAAGGACAAAGCCAGTGAGATTTTAGGTGTGTTTTAAGTGCAGTCTTGAAATGACTGTAGGAAGGGAGGGTAGTTATGGTAGCGGGAAGGGAGTTTTGGTAACAGCTGGAACACTTGGTAACAGCTTACCAAGAACTTCAACTAGGAAACTCATAGGATGGTTAAAATGTGCTACTTTATAGTTATAAAAGGTAATTTTGATGAATTGATATGATTCAGGATTATTTAACATGGATACATAAAAAAAATCTTAACACTAACAATACTAACTGTGTGACAGACCCTATCCATGTGGCTCATTAAAAAACAAGGACTTTACTTTATGTTCTCTATTAGGCCTTACTTTAAAACTACTTTCTGTAACCCATGACAGTATTGAAAGTGAATTATCCCCTTATACTATCCTTCATCTTCCTGCAATAAATCTATATTTACATTAATATTTTTTATTCTTTTTTACTTTTATTGGGATATACACATATTTTTGCTATGTACGTGATTACTGACTATAAATTAAAATCTATCATTAGTTTCTCGATTTTTGTCACCAGTATCAAATAACTACTTGCATTCTCTTTCTGTGATCAAGACGTTCAGCATATAATTCTTTTAATTTTCCTTTATTGTACCTACACATCATATACATAGATTAACTTACTCGCATCTAACAATTCATTCCATCTGCCAGGAAAACTGGTCCTAAACAGTGCAACAATCACAGAGCACAAAATCACAATGATACAAACAATATCAGTTAAAATTAAAAACCAAATATTCAACTATTTCAGCAACTGTTGACATTAAATAGCTCATACAACATATTTTTATCAGTCTATATTTCCTACACAATAAGTATGACACTTTAGAATGTCATTACTGATTATTAGTCATCTTAAAACAATTGCATCCAACTCAAAAAGTTCATAGTCTCCTTTATATTTTCCCCTAGCATCCCAGGCTAACACATACTGGATCCCCTTAGAATGACACAACTACTTAGGCAGTTGATAAAGGCAGTTATCTTGTCTTTGCACCTAGGCATCATTCTCATTGAGGGCAAGGTACTACTAAAGACTTGTGTCTTTCCTGCCTGTAACATGTACAGAGTAAGTTCAGTCATGTCTCTCTGCACGTCCATCTGGGTGAGGCACCTCAGGTCATTCACTCCCACATGGGCCCACCACTAGGTCATAGCTATATATATCTGTTTCACTTAAGGAATCAGTCACCCTGTTATTTTTCAGTCTGGTAAGTTTCGAGTCTGTATACTTAACTATAGTCACCTATGTCTAAAACAGTTGCCTGTGTGAAAGTGTGAAAGCAGACTGTAGTGGACCTTTTGGGCTTCGTTCTGCATTCCTGGTGATTCTTCGGTGAGCTTTGTGGATTTGCAATATGTGTTACTGGAGAAGGAATAGATGTTGCCTTGTGAGCTGAAGGCTGGTGTATTTTACAATACGTTCTAGGAGGCTTTGGTATATTTTTCTTTATAGCCTCAGCATATGTTATGGGTCTAGTAGTCTGTTCTGATTGATGTGGTGTTGTGGAGGTATGATGCTTACTGATAGTGGGCTGATGTAAGAGATTTGTCTCCATGTTTCTTAAATATGTATATCTCTCATAGGTTGTAATATCATTTGTTGAAGTAGTGAACAGTCAGTAGACATAAGAAAGTTGTGGTACTGTCTTAGAATGTGTAAAGTGATCAGAATGGCCACAAATGGGGAGAGAGCAGGCTGCTGAGTCATGTTGCCAGAGGATGGAGGACTGGGGCTTAGTTAGTACTCAGGGATTAAGAGAACTGCTACAGGGGATCCTGAAGTTTTACGGATGAAGTATTTTTGGGCAATACTATCAAGTCAGGTTAGATGGTAGCTACTTCTGGTGCTTACTGAAAAGACTAAGGCTGTTGGCTACAGCGTGGCTGCTACTGCTGGTGCTTGCTGAGAAGGCTGACACGATTGGCTGCTGTGTGCCTGTTACTACTGGTGCTTACTGAGAAGACTGAGACTATTGGCTGCTGTGTGGCTGCTACTACTGGTGCTTACTGAGAAGACTGACACTATTGGCTGCTGCGTGGCTGCTACTACTGGCACTTACTGAGAAGACTGACACTATTGGCTGCTGCATGGCTGCTACTACTTGTGCTTACTGAAAAGACTGACACTATTGGCTGCTGTGTGGCTGCTACAACTGGCGCTTACTGAGAAGACTGACATTACTGGCTGCTGCGTGGCTGCTACTACTGCTGCTGGTCTCACAACAGCTTCTTACAGCTGGGAATCAATGCCTCTTTCTTGTCTCACTAAAAATAAAACATTAATACTAATTACTAATCCTCAGATGTGAAATGGGCCTTATTAAATAAACAAATGATGCCTCTACAAATTCCTTATCACAGACAATATAAGGCCTAGTAGATAAAGAATTTTTCTGTGAAAAATAAGAAAGTGCTTGTCTTTCTGACCTTCTGCTGTGATTTTTAATGTTTAGAAGATGAGAAGTGTGATCAGTGGTAATGTATGTTTAAAGCCTAAAATGGCAGAAGGCACTGTACCTGCACACTCTGGAAGGAAAAAGGAAGCGAGGGGATGATATGGACTGATCACATTCTCTCGGGTCGAGTGGGGGTGCAATGAAAAAAAGTGGACACGTTCTCAGTGGTCAAGTGTGGATGGAATGAAGAAAGAATAGTATTTGGCAGCAAAGCACCAAGTTTTATGTCTATGAACTCATAACGATACAGTTTGTAGTTGTGAAATGAATTCTTTCAGTCTTTACCAACATGTGATATTGAGCAAGTTACACAATCAGACCAGTGTGTCATACTCAGCAGGGTGCACAATCAGACCAGTGAGTGATACTGATCAAGTTACACAACTAGACAAGTGAGTGATAGTGAGCAAGTTACACAATTAGATTAGTGTGTGATACTCCACACATTACATAGTCAGACCAGTGTGTAATACTGAACAAGTTACACAACTGGACAAGTGAGTGATACAAAGCAAGTTACACATTTAGACCAGTGTGTGCGATACTGAGCACATTACACAATCAGACCAGTATGTTATACTGAACAAGTTACACAACTGCACCAGTGTGTGATACCGAGTAAGTGACAATCATACCAGAGTGTGTTACTGAGCACGTTACATTAGACCAGTACTCCAGTACAAACCCTAAAAATATGTTTGTCATATGGAAGATATATAATGAATAAATAAAGAAATTGTTTGGAAAAGCTGAAGGGAAGGACAGAAAAGCAGCGTTGGAGGAGACTGGTTCTTCTTGATGCAAACTACCAGGGAATGATCAGTAAATGCTGATGGTGCAGGAGTGCAGTACAAGATTGCCAATACAGCATTTGCAGTTTGGCTGAACTGTTAAAGACCTTAGCAAAAAGGCAATAGTGTTTGGGTAATTACGAGTTTTTTTCTGTTTTTTTTTTTTGGTAAACTTCTCAGCTTTGAATTGAAAGGGGCATAGTTTGAGGATCTGCACCAGATGAGCTACCCACAGTTTTGAAGGAGGAAGCATAGGTGTAGTGATAAGATGGTAAATTTAAAGTTGATTTTAGAGGTCTTTTTGTAAAGAGTGTGGTAAGAGCTGACAAAATAGGCACAATATTGGCAGTTGAGGTTCACTGCAAACAAATATACCACATTTCTGGCCACAACAAATCTGTTGTAAAGAATCAAAGGGAGATAGTTTGATGATAATAGTGCAGGAAAGAGATCCCAGGGTATTGATCACACCTCAAATCGACCACCAAAGTAGAGCATTACGTCATTGTAAACAATTGTCAGTAATACTGAGTTTGTATTTATCCAGTCAGAGAGAAGATGAATGCTGCATATGCAAGCAATAATGCCCAGCAGGTGCATTTTAATGTGCACTTAGTGCCGGGTGGAGGGCCTCTACACCCCTGGAAGGGCCTTAATTACACATTAACACACACTCTGGAGGGCATTATAGCACTTAGAGAATGGGCTCTCTGCAAAATTGTTGTGCTTTACTTATTTATTTTTAAGTACTATATTATTTTTTTTATATATCTTTGATGTAAAATAGTTCCCACGCCTAATGTTTCACACTTGCTGTAGTGTTTGTTAATGGTGCTGGAGGAAGCATTTTACATCCAAAATATAACACTTAAAAAAGTATCCAGGCATTTACTTTATTTGTTGGTCTCTTACTCCTAAAACGTTTAGTTTGTTGCCAGTCATTTGAGATTACAGTTATTAAATAATGGCATACATTTGAGTTTGACTATTATTTTCTTCAGAAAATTCATACTAACACAAATTCTTTTAATTAAGCAAGTTTGTAATTTTATATGAGCAGTAATTAAAATCTGTTACTATTTTTGAGGTTTTGTTCCCTCTCTATTTTAGGCTTTATCCAGATTTCTTCAGCTGAAAGAGCCAAAGGTATACAAAAGTAAATCTCTTTACTGTCACTCTCCCTCAGTCGCTCACTCACACTTCTGTTTCAGAAAATGTATGCTACCACAAATCCTAATAATCAAGTAAAATATGTTCCTAATTTGAGCCTTTGTCCCCCATTTATTTTAGGTTTATCCAGATATTTTGAGCTAAGAGTCATTCAACTGTCCACATTTTTGCAGAATGTCCAGATTTTTGGCTCGTATGTTTGGTCCCATCCTCATAAAATGTGTAGTTTTCTGGCAAATCACTGGAGATTGAAGTCATTAAATAATAACAGACATTTGTGTTTCATACTTCATATCCTTCAGATAATACATGCTAATGAAAACCCTGTTTTTCTAGCAACTTTCAAAGTTTAAAAGAGCAATATTTAAACTCTTTCCTTATTTTTGGTCATTTGTCCCTCTTTATTTGTGTCTCTGTCCAGATTTCTTTTGCCGAGAGGTTGAGAGGTATGGTCAAGAGGTATGCAAACCTCTTAACTGATGCTGTTGCTGCCAGAAATCTCTCTCACTCTCACACACACACACACACACACACACACACACACACACACACACACACACACACACAAAAGGCCGGATTCACGAAGGCTTGCACGGAGTCTAAGAGTAGATTAAGACTCCATGCAGCCAACATGTCCGACGAGCGATCCAGGAACAGCCAGCAGGGGCATGCAAGAGAGCTCCTAAAATGGCTCTTACATGGACAGGGTTAGGATATGCAAATTACCTCAATTGCTGCCGAAAGGCATGCAAATGAGGTAAATTTGTGATCCAGGAAACCCGAACCTGTCCAAGTAACAGCAGTGTTATTTACAGAAATGTACTCAGTTGACAACTGAGTACCGTTCTGCAAATAGCAAAACGGAGCCATGACAGCACCAAATAAAGGTTGCATCCAGTTGAGGAAGCATGTCAGTGGTCAAATATACGGCTATTGGCAATGTTCCCCGATGCAATATTAAAAAAAATATATTTTTTTTTTCTCCGATCTCCGAGGTTTAAGCGTAGTGCAGCGCCGCACAAATGTGCTGCACTCTAAAAACCAGAAAACCAAAAATTAAAAGGCACAAATAGGGAATTTATAGAATATCATACAATACAATTGAAGTGAATGGCAGGCTAAAGACAACATGGCTACCGAGTAAAAGTTGCTAAGGGGGAAACACAGTCTAAGAGATGTAATCAAGCATTAGTAGGCAATCCTATGCAAATGAAGGTAAGGATAGTGAACTCCAAGTTTACATAGCAAATGAGCACAGTCAGTGGAGTGTAAGAGTAGGATAAGGGGAGTATCAGAGTAGAAGATAGGTGACATCATGAGGGGAGTATGTATGAAAGAATATAAGCTCATTAGAGCAGAGTGGCATGTGTCTGCTGTCAGTTACTCATCACTGGAAGAGGTGTGTCACCAGGTATCCTAGCTAAAGTCAAGAAATAGAAGGTGTATGCCGTGGATAACACTAAAGTTTCTGGTTGAAGTAGCTGCAACGTGTTTGCGTGCGGGTGCGCGCCTGGGAATCTGAGTAAGTGTGTGCGCGCGTGTGCGCCCGTGTGCGCGCATTTAAGCTGGAGTACGTATGTGTAAGGATGTGTAAAGCTGTGTAAGCGCATTTGTGCCTGTGTGCGCATGTTTAAGCAGGAATTAGCAAGTGTTAGGCAGTGTAAGCATGTGTGCACGCGTGTGAGCTGGTGTGTGCATGTATGCACTTGCGTGCATGGCGCTGCCCCCTGTGGAAACAGAAAGGGAAAAGGAAGCACAGCAAAGAGCTAGGAAGTTAACCAGAGAGAATCAGTAGGGTTAGCAGGTGAAAACAATCAGAATCAGGCAATTACACAGGCAGTACACTAGCCCAGTCCAGCCCAGCATTTAAAACTCTGCAAACAACTTTCCACTATGGATTCCTCAGAGACACTGCAGCACTGCAGTAAACTAAGAGAAGTGAATACTCAAAAAGCTTTACTGAGACAAAGAAATATTAGGGGCCTCCATTGCTACCATAAGGCAACATATGCAACATGCTGAGGGTGGTGACAATGCAAATGCTGCTGAGCAACCCACAGTGAGGAGACAGAGAAGAGTGTACAGGCCCTGGGTAACCTACCAGGGGCTACATGAGCTGAAGATAGTGGAGCACTATAGAGTGGACAGAGACCTCATGCAGCAAATTGTTGAGCTGTGCAGGCCACGCCTCACACACAGAACCAACAGAGGGAACCCATCCCAGTGGAAACCAAGGTATGTGTTGGCCTAAGAATACTAGTAACAGGTACCTTCCAGAGACCAACTGGTGATATGATGGGGATTTCACAGGCATCAGCATCCAGGGTACTGCACCAGTGCCTGGATGCCATGTCAGCACGTCGGTGATCATGTATATTTCCCCAATTCCCATGAGGTATTGGCCAGCAATATGCATCTTTTCCAGCAAATAGCAGAATACCCTGAGATAGTGGGTGCAATAGACTGCATGCACATATGCATCAAAGCACCAGCCGGAGAGCGGGATAGGGCCTACATTAACTGCAAGGGCTTCCCCTCCATCAACTGCCAGGTCATGTGTGATGCCCAGGGAATAATAATGAATGTGTGTACTGGCTGCCCTGGAAGCTACCATGATTCCCATATCTGGCATCTGACACAGCTGCACCAGACATTTGCCAATGGGGACATCCCTCATGGTCACCTAGTGGGGGATGCTGGATATGCACTGGAGCCGTGGCTGATGGCACCCATCAGAAATGCACACACACCTGAACAGGAACGCCATAATGAGGCTCACACACAAACACGATATGTAATCGAGTGTGTGTTTGGGCTGCTCAAGTCACGGTTCCGGTGCCTGGACACATCTGGTGGAGCCCTGCAGTACTCGCCAGCTACATGTACCCAAATTGTCATGGTATGTGCTATGCTACATAATATGATCCTGCAAAAACAGCTGCAGCAGGATCAGTATAGGCCCGGGCCAAACAGCCCCCCACCATTGTCAAGGCCATCACAGGCAGAGCGTGACTCGGAGGAGGAACAACCTGAGCCTGCCCCAGTAGGCAGAAGGAGGCGTGCCCAGTATGCTTTGCCTTGGCAAAGAGACAATGCATAGCACATACACTGGCTCAGTAGGGACCCTGAAAATGATACCTCTCCCTGACGCACACATATAGTAAAAGGGATGCCTAACTTGACACTACCTGTTTTCAAACATGTATAGGGAGTGTACTATGTGCATCCAACATAGGCAGCCCTGCAGCACCACCTGAGGCATGATTGCCTTGTGTTAAGCAATATAAAGCAGTGCTAAACAGCTTTGCCACTACTTAGTATATGTAAACATAATGGTACACACTAACTGGCACAACCTTGGGCATAGTTGAGCAAAAGCAGGTAAACATGCACATATGTGCTTTACTGGAACTTAAGCAATCTGGTCTGCCCAGTATGAAAATTTAAAGCAGTAACAGGCCTCGAACCCAGGATACTGTGGACTATAGTCACAGTACCAAACCACTAAACCACAACAGTATTTCGCTGGTCAGCCTGTATGAAGACATGTTGATAAGTCTATGCAAAGTGTCTCATGGAAACCCTGCAGGCACAGCATAATTCATGTCGAGTTATGACACAAAGGTGAGCCCTGCAGTATATATATAACTTTATTTCCAACACACATAGTATACATGTTAATATTGGGCATGTTCACACATGGTAACAAATGTAGTGGACTCCAGACAGCAACATACTGAAAGGTCACACTGGGCATGCTCACACACTTAGGCCATGTCTGAGTGCAGCAGTGGGCCAGACATATCTGGCAGTTCACGTGTTAACCCAAAACCTCTCACTAGCCACCAATCCTGCCTAGTGCACACAGTTATAAGACAACAGACACATATATAACATCTTGGAACCCTGTCATAATCAAATATGTACTACAGATGCATAGGTTGTACATAGAAAGTGGGAAAGCAAAGAAGATAACAAACTGGCAGTCAGTATCATCAATAAACAATGTGCACTCCAAACATTATCATAGGTACATAGGTTCATGGGTTGATACTAGGTATCAGCCCTAGGGCATTCATAAGCCTAGCCAGAGTGTGTTTGGCTTTCACCACCCTGTAGACTAGTATACTGTGCCTTTGAATAGTAGGTCACACAAGATAGCCGTTGTATGGTTAGTGTATTGTGCCTCTGTCTAGCAGGGACCCAGAAGAGATCCCAGGGGTAAACGTATGATCACCCATCCACTCGTCAAGATTTCCCTTGAAAAGGGTCAGTGAGGGGTCTGCCTAACTTGGACTGGGATTTTGTTCCAGAGTGAGGGGAGCTTCTGGGATATGAATCTGTCCCTCTAACCTGTCCTATTAATTCTGTGCTGAGGTTGAAGTCACTGGAGCATGTAGCTGTAAGGGATTCTGATATCCTGAGGTGGACCATGACCAATAAGTCTGGGTTGGACATGGCTGTATATGGCAGGTACAGATCGCATCTGGGTAGGTGGTAAGCAACTGAGTACAGCTGGAGTTTCTGTAGCTGAACTGCATAGGGCATCTGTATGAGTCTCCTGTTCCACTTGGTGAGGTACCTTTGGGGTCATTACAGTTGCTGCAGGTGTCGGGTAAGGTACATCCCAAATGGGGCATTATACCCAAGTATGGGCCTGATGAGTAGAGGTGCACAATGACCTCTCTTGATTTAGATGTGAAATCGTTTGGGATAAGGTGGGCTATATAGAAGGTCTACCTAACCACTTTGGCAACGTGATTTTCAAAGGAGAGATTACTATCTACTTTGGTCCCCAAATCCCTAAGTACACCTTCTGTACTTAATGGATTACCACCTATGTGGTAATCTGTGTGCACTTTGTTATTCCCAAAGGGGATGACTATGCATTTTATGGCATTTAGCTTTAGGCTATGGCTCTGGCACCAGTTATCCATCTCTGTGAGACCCTTTAGGTGGATGCTTGTGTCAGCTGGAGAGTTGATTATGGCACCCAGTTTTCAGTCATCTGTGAACTTAGTCAGCCATAGTCTTCCTGTATCAGCCTGTACCTCAGAGAAATATATACTGAACAAGAGAGGTCCCAGAACTGAGCCTTGTGGGATGCCACACATAACTGGTGTAGAGTCTGACATCGCACCTGCAATTCTGACCATGTGGGTGCTATCCCTGATCCAGTTTGCAATCCATCTTGTGACATATGTGTTGATATCTATGCTGGTGAGTGTATTTAAGATGCCCAAGTGGGGTATTGTGTCAAAGGCTTTTGGGAGGCCCAGGTAGGCTGTGTGGACTACCTTCCCTATGTATATGGCCCTGGTAACTGATTCAAAGAAGTCGACCAAGTGCAAGAGGCAAGATCTGCCCTTAACAAAGGTGAATTGGGTAGGAGCCAGTGTCTGGAGGTTGCCGATGTTTGTTTATGAGTTCCATGATGATATGCTTCATAGTTTTGCAGACCAGAGTCAGGCTTATAGGGTGATAGTGTCCAGGGTCCCTTGTGGCACCACCTTTGTGGAGCGGGACCACTGTTGCTGTATGCCATTCCTGGGGTACATATCCTGTAGTAAGTCTAATATTGAACAGTGACATTATGTGAAGGTTATGTTCTTCATGAAGCTCATGTAAGATGCAGCCTGGGACACCATCGGGTCCCATCGATGCTGTGTTATTGCTTTGGAGAGGGCAGCTCTCACATGTTCATCTGTGATGTTAGGGAGGCTACACTCTGTTGGGATGGACATTTGTACTTTTGGGAGATGGGGGAGAAATATGCACTGAACCTGTCTGCCAGGATGTTGGCAATGCCTGTGGGTTCAGTGTATTTTGTTGTCATTATGCACTAACTCAGAGCATATCTGGGAGTTGCCACCCAGGTTCCTGACATAACTAAAGAAGGCCTTGTGATTGTCTTTAGTGTCTTGTGAAATCTTACTCTCAAAGCTGGCCTTAGATGATTTTATGAGTGATTGTAGCTTTTTGCTAGCACTGATCAGAGATGCTTCCCCTTTGTGGGATACTGTTCTATCATGCAGTAGCCTCCTCCTTTTGTTGCATAGCTTATTTATGGCCGGGGTCCACCAGACAGGTCACCTGCCTTTAGAGGATTGAGTCTTGGATTCATGTGGGATAGCATGATCCATGCTTTCCTGTAGGTGTCCATACAATGGGTTTCTAAAGGATACTGTGGTAGGAGTCATAGTTCCCACTGGCCCGGAGGCTTTGAAGGAAACCACCTCGGTTCTGAGAAATGTGACATTTACTTTTGAGAAGTTCCTCACCAAGATTACCTTGGCTGGGGGTGTATATGGGATATGGATGTCCAGTGAGATAAATGTATGGTCTAACCTTACCAATGAGGGGTATACCTCTGGTGTGGAACATAGAGTCCCCATGTTGGTGATGACCAGGTCCAATATGTATACCCCTCTTGTGGTGGTGGTGACCAGTTGTTCCATAGCATTTGAGTTTATATATTCGAGGAACCATTGGGCGAGGGTGTTGGGGCTTGAGCAGTATTCCCAGTCAATGTTTGGCTAGATGAAGTCACCCAGTATAATGGTGTTTGGAGAGACCTATATATTCACCAGTGTTCTCAGGAAAGCCGAGTGGGGTCCCTGGGTTTGGGAGGATGGTCTGTAGCAGGCTACAACCTGAAAGGCAGTTTACCCAACTGTTAGTTACACATGGATGGTCTCTGATGCTTTGTGCAGTGCTACTAACCTGGAAGTTTGTTTATCTTTGATGTATATGGATACTCCCCCTCCATTTGTGGTGTGGCCCGGTTATTGTGGCCGAAAAGCATGGTATGAAGTGTAACCTGGTAGTGCAGGGGTGCTTTTGGGAGACTTGAACCAGTTTTCTGTTACTGCACAGATATTGATATTCTCCATACTGAAGAGAGCCTTGATTGTGTGCATTTAGAGGTGTAAACTTCGGCATTGATCAGCATTACCCTTAGTTTCTTTTACCTTGTATTGTCTATGGAGGTGGGTTTGTCTTTTGAGCCTTGCCTAAAAATGACACTATGGGGGTGGCAAGTGCCTTAGCCAGTATTCGAAAGCCCAGGGGTGACAGGTGCAAGCTGCCCCTAGTGAAGCAACGTGGCATGATGAGCATGTCATCCCAGGCCGACAGACACTGGATCCCCTGTGAATGACACAAATATGTTAGCCAACTGTTAAAATTGATCATGTTGTCTTTATACTGTGGCATCATTCTTGGTGACGGTAAGATGCTACACAAGGTCAGGGTCATACTGGCCTGGGCTACATGATCATAGAGCTCCTCTATGTCTCCTTTCATGTAGACCAGGGAGAAATGTCTCAGGACATTCACACCAGCATGGACAATGATGGAGTCATATCTGTACTTGCTTTGGAGTGACCTGAATGCATGTGTTATGTGTCGGATCCTGGCACCCGAGAGACAGCTTACAGTGACCTCCTCCTTGTTCAGCCTGATGAGTGGGACGTCAGTGTGTCTGACAATAGAGTCACCTATCACAGGTGTATTAGGTGTGTTGTTTAGCCTTAACGGCAGTGAGTGTGTGGCACACTGACATTGTGTACTTTGTGATATGTGGGTATAGTTGTGGGGAATCAGTTGTTTGGGTGTCTGCTTCGGGGGTCTCTGCTGCTTAGGCAGAGTTTTATTTAGAGCCTCCAAGTATGTTTTTGTGTTTTTATGTGTTTGGTCTGCTGTTGCTATAGATCTATGTGACACTGGAGTCGTGGTGTGTGTGTGTGGTTACCTTCTCCTCCTGATAGACTGTGCCAGTCATGGGTCTAGAGAGCTCAGCCTCCAGTTTGTCTATATAATTGCATCTCTCACAAATATATGAGTTTGTTGGGAGGAGGAGAGGGTTTTCTGTGTACATAAGGCAGTTGTAACATTGCCTCAAAATCCCCATATTCACCAGCTGGATTGGAGAGTACACACGAAACCAACCTTAGGACATGTCAAGATATTATGATGAAATACTCTTTTGACTGATCAAAAAGGATCAGTAGGGTGTTAAGTGTGTAAAAGAGTATAACACGGGTTTAGTGCCTATGTTTGTTGTTGTTTTGTAAGATTATCTGTGAAGGAATCCAGACAGAACTATGACACTTCCTTCAGCTATGTCATAAATAGCAATGTACACTCATATATGTCCTGAGTCAGGGCCAACTGTAAATGACTGACAATGCCAACATCCTGTTACACAAGCCCATACATACATAGCCACCTCCCACTGACAAAAGGCCCTATCATCATACCAGGAGATATCACATGTAGAATGGGTAAACAGCTCCTTCCAAAGCTGAAAACATGGCATCGATTGGATTATGTTGTTTCCCTATATGTGTCATAAGTGAACTACAGAACAAACAGACCCTTCACCTGAACAGTCTGTTGAGCCTTATCTTCTCTACAGGATATGAAACCGTTGAATGGATTACAGCAACATATGGCACACTCCACAAGTGTTGGTGCACAACAGACCATGGGAACTATAGCCTTATATGCCTATGATGTCTGATCTGCAAGGCCATGGGGTCCATCATGATTGAAGTCATAAACAGAGCTATTGGAAGCCGACAAACACACAACCCTACAAACTTTGGTCTGTTCATGGGCAGATCATGGTTCCCAAACTGCTAGACTGTTTGCAAGGCAGCCACCCAGGACATACATCACAGAAATGAGCTACACACACCCCACATAGACCTTGAATAGCCCTTTTCCAATATCCCAGACACATGTCGTATCCACAAAATCAACACTCTGTGCATAAATATGTATTGTCATATGATGGATTGGCAACTAGTCCACAGATAGATCACACAAGCTAAGAATTGTGGAGTCCTGTTCAAGCTGTTAACACCTGCTGTCCCCCATGGTGCAGTCCTGGGATTGCATAAAACAAAGTGCACACAGATTACCCTGTCTAGTCTGATGATGTCAGCATCCTACAAATATAGCAGTGGAAATGAAAATCCCAGTAAAGCATATAGCGCGTCGTGTTAATGCGTATGTCTCCCTTGTCATAAGTTAAGTAGGGGTTTGAATCCTGCAGTTACTGTGTGTGTGGCGGGGTTTATGTGACTTCCTTTGACAGGAATGCCCTTTTTGGAGACTAGGGAAACACCTTAAAAGAGGTTTATTCCTCTTTAGCAAGTCTGATGATGTCAGCATCCTACAAATATAGCAGTGGAAATGGAAACCCTAGTAAAGCATATAGTGCGTCATGTTAATGCGTATGTCTCTGGAGTCACATAGTTAGGGATTTGAATCCTACAGTTGCTGAGTGTGTGTGTGTGTGTGTGTGGGGGGGTGTATGTGACTTCCTTTGAAAGGAATGCCCATTTTGGAGACTAGGGAAACACCTTAAAAGAGGTTTATTCCTCTTTAGCAAGTCTGATGATGTCAGCATCCTACAAATATAGCAGTGGAAATGGAAACCCTAGTAAAGCATATAGTGCGTCATGTTAATGCTTATGTCTCTGGAATCACAACATAGTTAGGTAGGGATTTGAATCCTACAGTTGCTGAGTGTGTGTGTGGGGGGTGTATGTGACTTCCTTTGACAGGAATGCCCTTTTTGGAGACTAGGGAAACACCTTAAAAGAGGTTTATTCCTCTTTAGCAAGTCTGATGATGTCAGCATCCTACAAATATAGCAGTGGAAATGGAAACCTAGTAAAGCATATAGTGCGTCATGTTAATGTATATGTCTCTGGAGTCACATAGTTAGGTAGGGATTTGAATCCTACACTTGCTAAGTGTGTGTGGGGGTGTATATGACTTCCTTTGACAGGAATGCCATTTTTGGAGACTAGGGAAACACCTTAAAAGAGGTTTATTCCTCTTTAGCAAGTCTGATGATGTCAGCATCCTACAAATATAGCAGTGGAAATGGAAACCCTAGTAAAGCATATAGTGCGTCATGTTAATGCGTATGCCTCTGGAGTCACAACATAGTTAGGTAGGGATTTGAATCCTACAGTTGCTGAGTGTGTGTGTGTGTGTGGGGGGGGTGTATGTGACTTCCTTTGACAGGAATGCCCTTTTTGGAGACTAGGGAAACACCTTAAAAGAGGTTTATTCCTCTTTGGCAAGTCTGATGATGTCAGCATCCTACAAATATAGCAGTGGAAATGAAAACCTTAGTAAAGCATACAGAGCGTCGTGTTAATATGTATGTCTCTAGTGTCATACATAGTTAGGTAGGGGTTTGAATCCTGCAATTGTGTGTGTGTGACACTGTTAGTCAATGCAGTGTGGGTTTTGCTTTGACTACGGTATGACATATCAGGATAAAAACAGTATGTGCATTGCACACATCAGATATCTGTGTGGCAAATAAATATATGTACATGTGACCTCAATTAGTACATAGGTGTGAAGCCTGCATACTACATGAATACATTTGTTACCTTTGACAGATTGTGCTGCTGCTTCTCAGATCGTAGGTCACATATGTATGTATGTGACAAGGCCAGCCACTGTAGTGATCTGTGGCCAAGGTCATCTGTGTCACACACACCCATGACAGTTTCTATAGACTAGTGTGAGTGAGGGTACATGCCTGGGGTATATGTCAGACATGTTCATACACAACAAAGTCTGGCAATAATGGACAGTCATTATAGGTGTACAACAGCCTTGTGGATATGCATACAGGCCCCTAATGTCTTATGTGATACACCGAGGGACTTCACAATACCTTTGGATATGTGGATACCAAAGGACAGATGACATAACACTTGGCTCTATGTACACATCGGTACACGACATACATGTTGGGGACTACCACCTATGTGGTACTGTTGGGATACTATGTATAGTAAATGTGGATGACTATGCTATAGTTGTCTTAGAGCTATACAGCATGTGAGGTATCTGTCTGTATGATACCCTTGTGTAGGATATGTGTCCCATCCAGAGAATGCATTGTAGGCCACTGCATGCATTTCCAGATGTGGATGGACATATCCCTAGTGTGTTTGCATGTACCTAAGAGGGCTATATGCCAAACAGGTGTGGTCCCAGGAACAGGTGGCGGTCAATACCACTGGTTACTGTTATAGTATATTACCGAAAGGATCCAACTGTTACTGAGTTCCATACATCTGTGTGTCAGTTGTCAGGACATCATCTAATGATTGGTTATAGTCAGGCTGTTGAGGTTGTGTATACTACCAGAATGCAAAACAATGACAGATAGTAACAGTATCACCCACAGCATAGTGTCAAACCATGTCATACATGTGTACCCATGTTAGAACATATCTGTAGTAGAATGCATATTGCCCACCGAGAGATACTATGAGACATTAACTCTGTGTAATATAGGGTATGTCACACATCCCATGTGTCCACTATGCATGTACAGGCAAACAGTGCACCCCTACCATGTTCACAGATGTACACCTGCTAATCTGTACTACACACATCACACACATACTGTCCACTCACTAACACATGCTGGCAACGCTACACACTTCAGCCAAGTGGCACATGGGCAGATAATACATACTCAGACTTAACACTGGTGTAAACAATACTACTAGCTTTGATGCATCATGCCTGCTCAGATATACCTACAAGTATATCATTACACTTTCCTATTGACAACATGCTAACATTGCTACACTGCTATAATGTCACCCTGTGCATCAGCACCATGTTAGCCTGTTCCTGCATCAATGTTACAGATGACAGGAGGTGGCACAGGTTTCATCATATGCACAGGGTGTGTTGTTGGTTTGCCAGAGCCCGACATTGACCCATCCAATCGACATGTATGTGTGTGTGTGTGTGTGAGGGCAACAGTACAGCATGGGCCAATGTTGATGTAATATGTGTGTGTGTATGTGTGAGCCCTAGGTGTTTGGTTTATGTGTGTGTGTCTGCATGCACACAGCTCCACCATGTGGCTGCCATATACGGGAGGTTGTGGGACAGCCACAGACTGTATCTGCCAGGCTGTACAGATCATTGTCTCTGGGCACGGACATGGTACCTGTGCCTGGCAGGGGTGCTACGGACAGTATCGTTTACCAAGCCTGACTGGGTACTATCATCAGAGGCATAGGTATGTCGACTGGACCCATGTCCCTGCTGGGACTGGCCAGAGCCACGTGCATGTGGTCTACTAGGATGGTCAATCGACAGGCCAGCCCCAGCATTGCTGGGGATGGTAATGCCACTACGGGGGCAGCTGTGATCTGTGGATCATCTGCGATGACTGCCAGCCATTGATGTTGCTGGCATATGTCCGTGTCGACATCTTAACCATCCCGCACGGTCCTGGCTCATGGAAAACACATTGTGGAGGGCATCTAATGTCTCCCCCCAATGTCTATCAATGACCTCGGTGTAATTACGGATGGCACCTGCAAGGTGACGGATACTGTCATTGATAGCAGTGTTATGGGCCCTCTGCGCCCTTAGTCCCTGTCTGGTGTACCATTCCATACATGCCTGCACCTGCATTACAGCCCAGAACATACCTGAGGTTGTAAGACCTATGAGGGCATGTCTGCCAGGGGCATTATGACCAGCGGTGCTCCCACGAGTACCCCTGGACATCCGCCTATGTGGTACCGTTCCAGGAATCTGGGTATGGCTGCTGTGAGGGGATGCATGTGCCATGGATACCACACTATCCTGGTCAATGCCTACTGTATGCTGTCCCTCGGCTAAAGCCATTGGTGATGAGGGATGTATTGGCAGTATGAGTGTGCGCATAGATGGGGTGGAAAGCTGTGTACTGTCGATTGGCGGACCAACAACAGACCCTGTCAAACCTGCCTGTGCCACAATACATGTATCATCATCTCCACTATTTGTGGCAGTGACTTCAGATTCCCTGCTGCATTCAGCCAACCCAACCTCAGCACCCATGAGAGGAAGACAGGAAACACATCTTACAATCTGTACATGATGTTATCACACATGCACACATGCACACATGAACACATGAACACATGCACACATGCACACATGAACACATGAACACATGAACACATGAACACATGAACACATGCACACATGCACACATGCACACATGCACACATGCACACATGCACACAAATACACTCCTCACCACAGAAGATACACACACAAACACCAGCAATCCAAAACATACTCAATGGTGGTTGAAGGTGGGTGACAGTATCACAAGGAAAACAGTCACCGCACTCATGTCAGCATGCAGAATATATGTTGCTCAAGACCATGCAGTGCGAGTGTAGACAGCCCTAGTTAATAACAGTATACATGGCTTTGATGCATGTGTGTAGTTGTTCAGTGACTGGCTACACCCTGGAACACAATGTGCACAAGGACACAACATTGCTGTGCAAGTATTATAAGCTCTGCAATGTCCTGTGCACCATCACTCACAGGTATACACCATGGCTGCATGTGTTATCTGTGTGTCACATAGATTTCCATGTCTGATTACAGTGTCTGTGTCTGTAGCAGATAATTGTGGACACAGATGTAGCACAAGCATGCTATGTACACATACAGGATGAGTGGTGCATGTATACATGATGGAATACCAATGCTCGACATGGCCATTGTACAGTGGTTATGGTGAGTGTGGGACATATTGCAGATATATGTGTCACTTTGTACAGATGGCGACTGCTATGCATATTGTGTATAGGTGCATATGTTTGCACACACACAACATTGACGTGCAAAGCAATGGCTGCTATTTGTAGTACTGTGGTCACTGTAACTGGATGTGGTATAGTACCATGAGCCATCATCATCATGCATCATGTGGTCACTCAAGGCTACTAATGTGTGACAGACCACCGCCTAGCATGCTGTACCTGAACTGCAGTGCCATGGCTACATTCACAATTACACAGCCACTTTGTACATGGGTGTGTGAGGTGCCCAATAGGGAGCATTAACTAATATAACTGTGTTATGTGTTGAAGAGTGTTGCACAGCCCCATGATAGGCCTCTACCCCCTCAGGTATATCATGTGTGCTGTGTGGATGACATGTGGGATACTGAAGTGTGACCTTACAGCGGGTGTGTGGTTATGCTATGTGTAGCATGTTGTGGTGTACTGCATATGACAAATGTGTTATGTTGTGTACATGTGTATCAACTATGCCTATCCAATGTGCAGTACGGTGTTGCCACAATTGTGTCTGATGCTCTGTGTATTGCATGTGATTGAGGCAGCTACTGACATTACTGAGAAGTGCAACGTCTCACAGCAAACATGCACAGCATGCATTATGCGTAGGTGTGTTACGTGTACATGGCCTACACCTCACCTATGACATGCACATTTCATTACCAATATTAAAGTTATAACACACTCACCAGCATGGATCGTCTGCCCTGCTGTCACACCAGAGGGACCTACAAGAATATGAGACAGTTTGTCAGTGGCCACAACTGTGGCATTGTTGCTGTGGGTTTGCTAAACTACAGTAGAACAACAGTCAACAGTCACAGGTGTACAGATAATACTCCAAATATCAGTACTGCACAACACTAGGCAACACAACTGTTAAACACACAGTACACATCTCACATATGCATAATCTAACAATACAGGTAACATTAGTCTACAGATAGGGCATGTTACCTGCACGCTCCACGTCAACATGCTGGGTGGCTCCGGCCTCCATGACAACACGTTGCAGTTGCTGTTGTTGGCCATGAGCCACCACGCTTAGGAGCAGCTCCTCCACTCTGGTGAGGGGGGGGATGAATGGCCACCCCACCACCTGTGGCAAGCAGATGTCTATGGATATCAGACACACGCCGTCGGATATGTCTTATTAAATCACTGCAGTGATGGCGTACCTGCTCATATGTCCAGTTCTGCATGCCTATGTCATTTACCCGACGAACAAGATCTTGCCACAGTGCAGTCTGCTCATGCTGGTGCTGGCTGCTTCTGGAAAACAGCAGGGAGTAGTGCTCCACCAAGCTGTGGTGGATTTCCTGTTCCTCTGCTGCTGTGTAACAGGGGTGGGCCATCGCCCAGAAAGAGAAATGAACAATATGTGTGAACGAGTCGTGGCACACTTTACACCCTTAACTACAGATATCACTTAACTGCCATATATAGCATCCGTTTGTCTGTCAGAGGATACACACATTCAATACCAGATATTAGTGCTCAGGCCACAACTGACTGACAGTGCCTGTCACACTCAATATATCAAACCACTACACACCAGTACCCGGCACACTGTTTGTGACACAATGCACAACCTCGCCACAGGGGTATATATCAAGCTAATGCATGAAGAAAGATGTCATCCATTGCAATGAATGTAAAGTACAGTTACAGTATTACCAGTAAACCACCCTAGTCATTGATGCCATACCCCTGCCTATCATATGTGCACAGTTGTTAATATAGGTGGCATACTGCTGTAACAGAGTATACATGTTGCTAGATACACACGTATACCCTGTAACACACATATGATTGCGGGCATGGTACAGGCATAATTACACACACATCAGACATATATACAACACACAAATGTATGCCAACCCAGATGAGCTTTACCTGTGTACCATACAGTACTGTTTGCCACTACCTACAAAACCTTATGCCTGAGGTATGTAATCTCTGCAGACTATAGGAAACACACAAGACAGTGTTTCCAAGCAATGTGAACATACACCATACTGTGCTGTTTAGGCCTACAGCTTCAGGTAGTACTACAGTTCATATGGGAGTTGGATTCACCAGCAGTACCACTCACTAAGCATATATGTATTGCTTTAGCCTACAATGGGACACCACAGTCATCAACAAGGAACTATGTCACAATGCATGCCATACTACTATGTCTGCCTAGCAATAACATACACATCTTTTGCTGGCCTCACAGCTGGGACACAAACTACCATGACAGAAACAAATTCACACAAAGCTATCACACCTTTACAAACCTTGCACACATTCACCGTCACACTCATTCAACCTCACATAGCAGGTATTGCACTGAGTACATGTGTGTGCATCGTGTCATAGGTAGGTAATACGTTATTGGCCCTAGGGCCTAGAGCAGCCTAGCCATATGCTACCCTGGCCTTTGACACACATGTAATTTGATTTCACTTGCCCCTGTCAACCAGAACCACAGAGGTGATTCCCGTGGTGTATTACCTATCTCCCAAACAATCATCAGAGGTATTTATGACAACTGCTAATGAGGAGCCTTGCATGCTATTGATAGGTGGTTTATTCCAGAGTATGGCATATCTCTGAGATAGGAACCTATCCCTCCAGCATGTGCTGCTTAGTGAGCTGAGGAGGTTTAGGGCACTAGAGCGTGTAGCCCGGAGGGATCATGATATGTTGACATGGTGGTTGTCCAACAGTTATGGGTGTGACATATCTCTGTATGTCTGGCAGAGGTCACCTCTGGGTGGGTGGTATGCATCACAGTCTAGCTGTGGTTTTTTGAGTCAGTCTGCATAGGGCATCTGTTTGAGGCCAGTATTACTCTTTGTGAGGTATGTCTGTGGCCTTTCCACTTGCTGTAGTTGTCATGAGAGGTACATACCACATGGGGCATTGTGATGCGTAGAGGGGAACACTAACCTATATTTCCCTAGATGATACATCTTTTGTGATGACACGTACCATGTAGACAGATTACAAGACTAGTGTGGCACTGTGATTATCAAAGGGGAGGCTACTGTCCACCTGTGTCTCATGTTCCCTTATCACACCTTCAGTGTTAGGTAGACTTCCACCTATGTGGTAGTTAATGGGTACAGTGTTTTGGAAAGGAGGGATGGCACTGCAGTATCGACACTGGTCTTCAGTCCATGCCTTGGTCACCTGGCACCTGTTGCAGTACGTATGACCCCGTGTCTCTCTCTCTCTCTCTTTATATATATATATATATATATATATATATATATATATATATATATATATATATATATATACATATATCTATACACATACATCTAAACGTCTATTGATGTATATATAGATGTACATATAGGCACATATACAGTCCACCTTTCATGGTGGGGATATCAATTATGCGACAGTTGTGAGATATACAGTTATGTCATAATATTGCACAGTGTTGTTGTGCAGAATGCATTTTGGTGTCCTCAGCCCATGTAGCTTTAGCAGGCCTCACTGGCTGTAACAAAGCAGATCTGACAAATCAGTCCCACAGCGTTTAACCACCACATGACATATACCAGCACTGCATGCTGTTTTCCATGCCACACACTACAAACTACATAGATATATGCACATAACAGCCTTCAACAACATATATATGTCCACCCTTCACTAACAGTTGCAGTAGGTCCCTTGCCCTATGCACATATGCAGATACATATAGATACGTACTGCTGCCACATATGGATTATTCACAGTATGTAGAGTACTCTTCATGAACATCTACTACATGCTGGCAAATACATATGTGTTACATACCTTACCTTTGTATTTCTGTGCTCCGTCTGTTTGTTGTTACTGTTTTTTTTTTTTTTTTTTTTTTTTTGGTTTTCTCTGTCTGATTCTGTTTCTGTCTCTTTTGTCTGTGTCTCTGTCTCTGTCTTTGTCTCTGTCTCTCTCTCGCTCTCACTCTCTCTCTCTGTTGCTGCAATGATATTATTGCATGTGTGGACAGCAGGTACAGCCTGCTTTTCTAGGTATCTGCACATATGCATATGACGGCCTCTGCACCAATTGGTGCCCATCATATAGTAATTGCATGCGGCCTGCTGTGTGGTAATTGCAGTATTCACTGTGATTGCAGCCCACTGCTGTAAAGTGCTTGGTTAAGTAGGCATAGCCCTTTCAGCTTTCCAAGGTGGGGCCCATGCTTGTTTGCTCTGGACACCAGTGTGTCAGTCAGAAGGTTGGTATATGTCTCATATCTGAAGCTAGGATTGTAGCCAGTGATATGCATGTTGTACTCAAACCTGAATGTTGCTGCCTCCAGTACACACTTCTCAGTGTAGACTTTTACTCACCCCTCCAAATGCTAACACAGGACACATGGGAGTATGTACTTTCTTTTTGAATTAGACAATTAACTGCCATACAAAAGTAGTTATTGCAATGTATTCCTCTGGCACATGCACTGTTTGTGAACTGCTATACTGAAATTATTAAGTTACTCACTTCTGAACAGTTTGTGGTTTGTTTGTGTTGACATTAGCACAGGCTGCTCAAGATAACTGGACATATTTCAGTACTGAGTATGCCTACCTACACCCTTGGTTTTGCCTGAATACACAGGTATATAGTACTTTTGGGTAGGGGTGCAGAGCTGCAGAGAGCATTATTTATTATCGTGTGATGTTTATCTTGCTGAACATACAGGGTTGCTGTGTACCTGTTAGTCTATCAAGGCAGGTAGTCTGTCTGCATAGCTCCCACCTGTGGACATATCCAGATGGTATCCAGAGGTTAGCCTATTATTCTTTGTCTGTGCACCACACCAGTCTTTTCAGCACTGGAGCAATGGCATTGCCACAGTTGGTTGCTAACAGTACATGGCTACATCTTTTGATATTCCTGTGTTGTACTCCTACATAAGGGCATGCTTGTGGAACTCCTTCCAAAGCTATTTGCAGAGTGTGTAACAGCAGAAATGCTGATATGCCTGTGTGTTTCTGCCTATGCCAGGCCTCAGATACTCTCAGGTATATATTTGAACAGCCTCAGGGAAAGGTACATATAAGTGAGATACACCTGTAATATCTTACAGACATATTTCAGTTGAGACTTTGAGGGAATTGGAGCATATGTATTACTACACCTTTTCTGACGTGCAAGCAGTGTCTACTCTCACTTATTGACATTATTCATTCAGTGTGATTCCCCACTTTTCTGCCTAATGTTAGTACTTTTCAGAGGGATTCAGAGGGGCACAGCTAACATTTTTTATGAATCAGGGACATCCCTGTAAAGCAGTCACAGTTGGGAAGTCTGGCCTCTGCCCTATTTAACTCTGCCAGTGTTTATCCTGGTCTGATACTGTGTGGGGTTTGTAAGGTGCTACTGTAACATTATTCCCTGCTAGAATGGCTGGTTCTCTTTTCACAGTCATGTCACGCAATTCCACAACAACTGCTAGTAAAGACCCACAGAACAAGATTTGTGTTATGGCATTCCTATTTTCCCTTTACATTCCCTCATTGTAATGCATGATATATTTATTTCAGCACCAAGTTATTGCATATCTGTTGTGGCTTAGTGGTACTTCATGCAGTCTAGTGTGTCCATGGTCTGGTGTTCGAGACTGACAGAGGTGTTTCATTTTGCTGCTGAGCAGAACAAAGGCCCTGACATACAAAGTGACTAAGGCACTTTTAAGCAGTTGTAAGCAGGTTTGCGCGGGTTTGCGAGACGCTTAGCAATACTAAGCTAAGCGCACACATGCACACACTGGTGCAAACCCGCTAACTACTGCTTAAAGGTGCTTACTCCCGCTAACCCCTGTGCTAATTTCTTTGAAAGAAAAGAAAATGGGGAGATAGGACAGTGGTGAAAAAGGGGGCACAAAGAGGGAAAGACAGTAGGGAAACCAGCTCGGGATGTGCAGTATGGGTGTAGGGAAGATCCATAGCTTCCCATTTCTTTACCAGCAACAGCTGTGCATATGCAATAAATTTGGAGTGAAATTTGGAACCTTCCACCCCTGAGAGAGGGGTGAGGACAACAAAGTATGTTGTACTACCAATTATAATTATCAGTTTACATGTTCAGCGGACATGTGTGCAAAATGGGCAGCTATGTATGGGGCGTAATTTTTTTGTGGGAGAAGATTGTCTTTTTTTTTTTTTCAGGTGAGAGTGAAAAGTGAGGTAGAGGAAGTAGGTATATTTGGGGAGGTAGGTTGGGGAGGTAAACAGACAAGACAAACAAGATGCAAACAGGGGTGGAATATGACACACGGGGTAGGTGTACACAATTGACGGGGACGGATGTTTGGAAATCACAAGCCCATGAGCCAACAGATGGTAATAGTGGAACTGAGATCCCCACCAATGGGCAGTCACCACTGCACCTTCACAGCCCCGAGGGTGGCTGTGCTGGGGGCTGTGTAGGAGGGGCAGGCTCACCCGTGAGTCACGCCACTCTCCCCTCAAGCTGGCATAGGGGATCAGCGACTGAACGTTGGATCTCCCTACGCACCACAGCCCGGACTCTATGGAGGGTGACAGGTGGCCCTTCTCCACCCACGCTTGCACGTGAGCCCCATCCCCTGCAGTGCTTCCACCCAAAGGTGGCACAGGACCAAAGGAGGAGGGGAGCCCGGACTGGGCACCGGACCTGCTGGTGCTAGGTGCAATTGCCAGCTGAGGAGGGACAGGTCGGTCCGCTGGGACCGGCCTTCCCATACGTTCTGTGTTTAGGTGTGTTTAATTACAACATAGACAACAGCATTCCAAATTAGTTGTAACAGCATGCAGTAATATTCCCATTATCCCAACACACCAGGGTTTCAACAGTTGAACAGCAAACATAACACATGCATATATTGAACGTCAGTGGACATTCCAACAGCATGCAGGGATGACTGGTGGCAACAGGCCACCAAGATTGGGATGTTTGAACAGGGCACATGCATCAAAGTTCATGCAGATATTTAGAGAACAATAGGACATATGTCCCAACAAATGTTGTGAGATTAGACATACCCACTGAGGTGTGGAATTGCATTGTTTATGCACATACAGTAGGGTGTAAAAAGATACCTCCATTAACATCTTATAAATACTTTTAGTCTACACTACATTCCTATTGACTGCAGGTGTATATCCCCTACAAGTATTATTACACTTGGCAACGTGCATTAGGTTGTGTAACGGGTTTGGCTAGTTCATTATATACCTGACCTATATCTGACATACTAACTGTCCAAGATGCAGATGTTACTGCTACATACTTATATATTTTTTGTATATGTATATATCTACATATCTGGATGTGTTCAAGTGACATTTTCTGTTACATTTCTACAGAAACCTACATTTCATGTAGCACAATCACATTTCTGGGGTACACATTAACAAGCTACTCATGTGCCAGATTTACCTATGCATGCCAGCCAATTACCAACTGTTGAGGACTGTATATATGCTTCACAACTACTGGCACTTCCTTCATCCACTTTATATGGGACTGCACAACTGTGGGTTGACAGCACTTAATACAACAGTACTATTTATAAAATACAAGGGTACAACAACATTTCAAAGTAAGTGACACACACACACTCCAAGTATTATACCTTTATTAATTACATTACACACTTTTCTACAGACTCTCTCTCATTTGTTTGGTATTACAGTGCATACAGAAGACTTATTCAAGATGTATTATACCTTTATTAATAGGTTACAACACTCTTTTTCAGGCTCACTCGCTTATGTTATATAACAGTACATGCGGACATATTATTCAGGACTTATTTGACCTTTATTAATGGGTTACCACACTCTTTTTCTGGCTCACTCACTTATGTTATATAAAAGTACATGCCGAGATATTTTTTCTGGACTTCTTTTACCTTTATTAATGGGTTACTACACTCTTTTCCTGGCTCTCTGACTTATTTTATATAACAGTACATGCAGATACATTATTCAGGGCATTTTATGCCTTTATTATGGAGCTACAACACTTTTTACCAGGCTCTCTCACCTATTTTAAATAACAATACATGCAGAAGAATTACTAACCTGCCTGGTGGCGCAGCCTTAACAGCCTATCTGCATAGGCTTGCTGATTCGCAGCACGGTCACCTGCAGCTGTGGAGTAAATAAAGGGATATTGAGACATTCCTATTCATTATATAGACTAAATTAGCATGTCCAACATACTTCATTCCATGGCTATCTACTCAGTGGTGGGGCATCTCGCATGTCACGGGCCTCCTGTATCCATTGGTTCAGTCAGTCCTGCTTCTGTCTCTTCAGGTCTGCATGGTGGTGATGGACCTGCTCATCAGTCCGAGGGACGCCTGTGGCACTGGTGAGATCATGAGCTAACCGGTTCCAAGCCTCTGCTTTGTACTCTGTCCCTTGGAACTGGCCCTGCAGGAGTCTTGACTCATGACAGTGGACAAGGAGCCAAACCATGTGTTTTGACTCCTCGATGCCCCAGCGTTGCACTCTAAAGCGAATACCCTTTCCAGCACCAGAAATTCTGACTACAGATGGCAGCTACAATCAGTTATGGCAAGTATTCCCACCTATGGGGCTTAAATATGCTGAATTTCCTGCACTTTGTTGTGACTGGCCGTTTTTGTAATTTCTCGGCTGACTGCAGACCTACTTAGCAATGGTTAATCTTCCATTTATTAGTATATGTATGTTAACAGTGCATATTTATCCTAATCTGTTATGGCTTGGTGGTTTTGTTCTTTGACTATGGTGCATAGTGTCCCAGGTTTGAACCTTGTAATTGCTTTTTATTTTACAACTGTCCAGACAGGCTAGGGTGTGTGGCTGTGTTTAGCCGGCTTTGCTCCACGTTGCTCCACTTTAAGCCATGTTGCCCTGCGGTGCGCTGGTTAGCACATTGCGCAGCTCTGCACAAACCTATTGTGCTAGGTAAATCGCTGCTTAGTTATGGGCAAGTATACTGTGCTTGGTAAAGTGCTGCTTAGCTAAGGGCAACCATATTGTGCTTGGTAAAGTGCTGCTTAGCTATGGGCAACTATATTGAGCTTGGTAAAGCACTGCTAAGCTATGGGCAACTTTATTGCCTTGGGTAATACGCTGCTTAGCTATGTGCAACTCAATGTCAGGATCCTACTTATATGTAAATAATATACCTTTTGTTCACTGATACATAGGCCATTTCAATGCATTTTAGTAAAATTTTATTTATATATGTCAGGAATTATTTCATATACTACTTTAAAACATGAAATAGAAAGGGGTGTGGTGGGACTCGAATGGTGACTGCCTCCTCTTTGGGTGAAGTCAATACCACTACGCTATTGGGCTTAATTTGCATAAATAGTTCTTATATGCTCTTCGATGTCAACATTGCTAACTGTGGCTAAGCAATGGGCACACCCGAGCAGACACACGCACATATGGGCAGCTATATCGGGAATTATAAAAAAAAATACAAAGTTTACATTTTACAATTTGAAAGGGGTTTAGTATGTGGGGATGTGTAATGTTGGGTTTGTTGACATTTGGGATAAAGAAAAAACATAGCTGGATACTGCTGTTATGTTAAAAACGATTTTATTCCATAAAACCAAACAATCCAAACTTGATGGATCTGATGAGGCTGTTATCAGATCATCAGATTTTCCTGGAATTACTTTTAAAAACAGTCCGAAAAATCAAATTCAATAAAAACTAACTTTGCTAGGGTGGGCTTATAAGAGGGGGCTCTTTATTAAAATAAAATCAAAAAAAATGTGTAGTTTTAAATTATTTTGAAATTGAATCTGAATCTGAACTGGGGGGGTGATTGAATGACATTATACGGAGTTGGCTGATGGATCATGGATGGATCAGCCAGCCCACAGAGAACCAGGGTTGAATGAAGTTTGTTAAGCCCCCACCCTTAGCAAAAAGGCGGGTTTTTTTTTTGAATTTGATGGTCGGACTTGTTTTTAAAAGTAATTCCAGGTCTGGGTATAACCACCGCTCATCAAAGTCATCAAGTTTGGTTTTTATGTTTGGTTATCGGTTTTTTTTAACATAATAACAACAGTATATCTTTTTTTTTTTTTCCTCCTTGTTTTGTTTGTTTGTTTAGGTTTGGTTTTGCAGAAAGACGACTCTTGTGTTCTGGATTTTCGCTTTTGTTGACATTTGAGCGGACTCACTCATGTGTGTTGCCGTTTCACAAATTTGACTCTTGCCGGGGCAAGCAACATTTGCACTACTCGGCAGTTGGACACGCCCCCTGCCTTCCTGCACGGTCCGTGTTATACTTGGGGATGAGTCAGCATGCCCTCATGAATATCCATGGCACGCTGACGTCATACCATTCAACTGCAGTTTCCGTGTAAGACTTATTTAGTCTTACACGGAGGATTAGTGAATCCGGAGGAGAGTCTGTTCTGCTTTAATGCAAGCATTCACTCACACATGCAGACAGAAACATGAACACACATACACACACACACACACACACACACACACACACACACACACACACACACACACACACACACACACACACACACACACACACACACACACACACACACAGAGTCTGTTCTGCTTTAATGCACGCATTCACTCACACATGCAGACAGAAACATGAACACACACACACACACACACACACACACACACACACACACACACACACACACGTGTTTTCAGTTTCATTTATTTTTTTACTTGCTAAATAGCAAAAGCACTGCTTAGTGAGTGTAAGATAATGGCTCGATCGATCTCTCACATGTATACACTCTCACGCACAGACTTAAACACCTGCACACATTTTTTATTTTAATTTTTTTCTTTATTATTTTACACTCGATAAATAACAAAAGCATTGCTTAATGAGAATAAAATAATGGCAGCCATTAGTTTTTTCCAGAGATTCATGGCAGCTTGATATGCTGTCGTGAAGTGGTGGACTCGTTTTTCAGCAGGCATTACTGGTATATTAATACCCTACTGGAAAATGCTTGTTCTCCAATAAGGATGTAGTCTTCAGCTCACCCATTCTCTAAACATTAACTCATTCCCTCCAGTGGAGCTTAAGACATTTACACTGTAACTTTCAATGGGTGAAGCCTAAGCTTTTTGATAGAATCAAATTATGGCCTCACATTTCAAACAAATGTTTATATCTCTGGAACCATAGGGGTTACTAAAGAACTGTAATGGGCAAAATCTTCAGCACAAACTATTTTTATAGTGGTAACATTCTTTAGGTTCTAGGTCTTAAAATGGATTTTATAAGTCACAGTAAACATAGTAACTGTTAAGTTTGTAATCTTTTGTAAACAACTTAAAATATCTCAGCAACCTCTCAAGTTACATAAACACTGTCAGCAGCATTTTGTTCATCCAGCTGAGAGCTTTCATTTGGGGCTTACCACTTCTGTCTGTGCTACTCAGTTATTGAGATATTTAGAAAAACATAAAATTTATGACAATATAAATAAATAATATATAAGCAACAACTAATATCTCTTTACCTACACTAGGCAGAGGTCAAATATCAATACAGTTGTGTTTGCCATTGTGTAAGCTTTAAAGATGAAATCTTTTAATAGATTCATAGACTGTTACTAGGCTAATGACCCAAGGGGCCTTTCTAAGCCTAGCCAAGTTTTCCAGAAAAAAATAACGATGTTCTGTATCCAAATAGAACATTGAGGGACATTCATTAATAAGCTACCTCTGTTCATAAGGGACATAAGTCCCAGACCCGATGTAAATTTCCCATTCCCCATTCCCCATCCACTGGTCTAGGTTGCACTTAAACTGGGTAATAGATTAACTGAGCTTCACATGGATGGGAAGCCTGTTCTGTAGGAGGGGCAGTCTCTGGGACACACATCTGTCTCTCCAGCATGATCTATTTAAGTCATAGACAAAATTCAGGTCCCTAGACGTTATATTTCTGGCACTGTTTTACTTACAAATATGCAGAAGATTCATACATAAGATTCATAAGTGTGGGGGTTGCAGATGCCTTGTATGCCAAGCATAGCTCACCCTTCAACGATCTATAGGAGAATGAGTAGAGAGAAGGAGCTTTAAGGTGCTCTGCATAAGACAGGTTTGTTATGCCTTGTATTCTTTTAGTAAGGAACCTTTGAGGTCACTGTATTTGCTGTAAATGCCTGGTCAAGTAAATAACAAAGGAAGCATTCTACTCTATGATTGGTCTGATAAGGGTAGAGTACAGAAGGATAATGACCTCTCTGAACCCAGATGTTATGCCTTTACTTATAAGTTGCACAACATAAAAGGATTTCCTCACCACTGTGCCCACTTGGCGGTCATACCTTTCAACCTCTTAGAGCAAGAAAAATGAGCAAATCCATAAATAATGGGGGGACAAAAGTAAAAAAATAGGGACAAATTTTAAATATTGCTCTAACAAATTTAGAAGGCTGATAAAATAACAGGGCTTGCATTAGCATACATTTTCTGAAGAGTATGAAGTCTGATACTCAAATGTATGTCATTTTCTAATTTCAGTCCTCAATGACTAGTCAATGATTTGCCAGAAAACCAAAATTTTATGAGAAAAAGATCAAAAATATGAGGCAAAAAAATCTGGACATTTTGCAAAAATCTGAACAGTTGAAAGGTATGGTGGTTGTCAATGGTAAAGCTACTGTCTATGTGACTATCCAGATTCCTGACCACTGGGTCGACTGTTAGGAGTGTATTATCCACATGGTAATTAGCTGGGATGGCTGAGTTCCCAAAGGGTACAATTATGCATTTCTTAGCATTGAGTTTAAGACCATGGCTTTGACATCATTTGTTAGTCAGAGATAGACTTCTTGAAGAATGCTAGTGTCTGGAGGGGAGCTGATGATAACCCCCAGCTTGCAATCATCTGCAAACTTAGTGAGCCATAAACCTTCAGCATTTGTTTCCATTTCAGAGAAATATATACCAAGAAGGAGTGGGCCCACTTATGAACCCTTGGGTATTCCATATTTGAATGGCCTCTTGGTGGAGGTGGCCTAAACTATTTTGACCTCCTGGGTCCTATCAGTGAGCCAGTTAGCTCTCCAATGGGTGATAAAAGGGTTTATACCTGAATAGTGAGACTGTCTCTAATGCCTGAGTGTGGTATTATATCAAAAGCCTTGGCCAGGCCTAGGTAAGCTGTATGCACAGTCTTACCTTCATCCAAGACTTTGGTGACCCTCTCAGAAAAGTCCACCAGATTTAATATGCATGAATTTCCTTTGCCAAACTGTGATGAGTCCAGCATTTGCAGGTTATCTAGGTCTTCATTTATCATGTCCATGATGATTCTTTCCATGGCCTTATATATGAGGCTGGTAAGACTTATGGGCCTGTAGTTACCTGGATCAGTGTTTGGACCTCCTTTATGCAGGGGAATGACTGTAGCCATCTTCTGTTCCTTGGGCACAAAACCTGACAAAAGGGTCCAGTTGAAAAGAGATTCAAGTGGACTGGAGAGCTCATGTTTCATCCTACTTATTAAACATTCTGAGATGTTATCAGCGCACATTAATGCAACATTTTTGGCCTTGGAAAGTGCATTGATCACCTGTTCCCCAGTAATGGTTGGGGGGGCTGTGTTATGTGGTATTTTCTTTCGACTATTGGGAGGGTTGTTGGGAGAGAAATTTGAGCTGAACCTGTCAGCCAAAAGGTTAGCAATGGCCTCTGGTTCGGTGATACCATTTCCAATATGTTCTGTGCATTGCTGTGTATTTTCTCTGAGGTTATGAACATAGCTGTAGAAAGCTTTGTGGTTGTCCTTTGTCTGAGAAGCTATTTTTTTTTTCAAATTTAGCCTTTGACGTATTAATTAGCCATCTTAGCTGCCTCTTTAGTTTGGTCAAGGGGGCTTTTAGTATGTATGGCTTTGTTCCTCCTACTCTTGGCTAAATTTTTTTTTCTTTTGTTGTATAACTGATTGATATTGTGATTCCACCAGGGTGACTTGTCTTTTGAGTCTATCTTATTCTTAATATTGATTGGGCACAGCTTGCTCTATACAGCTATCAGTATGGGTGTACATTGATTTTGTAAATAGCTCGGTGCATTCTGTGGTATTTACAGGGTTGGGGGGGCTCAAGGTGTTGCTTTGTAAAGAGAAGTTAACTTTGGAGTAGTTTCTAAAGGTTTTTGTTTTGCTGGATCCCTATATTGAATTTTTATTCCAAGTAATACTGCCTTATGGTCAGACCTGACGAACAAAGCTATTAGGCAAGGAACATTGCCCCCCCCCCCACCATATTTGTAAGTACAAGGTCAAGGATGTTTGTACCCCTGGTAGGAGAATGGACCAACTTTTGCAGGATGTTGGTATTAGCAAAGTTTAGGAATCGCTATTCTTGTGCGTTAGAAGTTGTGTATGTTTCTCAAGCGATAGAGAGGTAGTTGAGATCCCACATCAATATCATATTGGGTTGAACAGTGAGAGACTCTATACATTGAGATAGGTAGTATGGGTTTCCTTGGACATAGAGGGGGACCTGTATGTTGCAAGGCTATGGTATGACACCCTGTTTATAGTGAGTTGCACATGTATGAGTTCCAGTGGGTCATACACTTTAACTAGTCTGGATGTGAGATTGGTCTTAACATAGACTGACACTCCTCTACCTTTAGTTCCATCTTGTACAGTAGCTCATCTAAAGGTGTAAAATACATTATAACCTTGCACTGCTGGCATACCTTCAGCAGCTTTAAACTGTGTGTCCTTTGCTACACAGATGTCTACACTCTCCAGGGAGAGAAAGGCTTGCAGGGAGTGGAGATTCTTGCTAAGACTTCTAGCATTGAGCATACCACCTTCTACTATTTCTTCATGGGCAAAGTTAAGTCAGTATGAAAGCAGAGACTTTGATAATCACCATGGCCTTCCAGTAAAAACTGTAAAACTTTTTAATGAATAAAGTCTAAAACCATGGACATGCGAGAAACACACAAAAAAACCTGATAAGTGCTTTCGGCTAGACAAGCCTTCTTCAGATCATTAATGAATACCAAATGTGTTCTCACTAATAAAATAGTCATGAACCAATCACAACATACATTAAAATTAGATGAAAATTCTTAACCATTTGCAATACTATTCAATTTCAGTCTAAACCAATAATAGCTCCTTGAGTTACATAGTTCAATTGGGGCATGCAAAGTCACAATCGCCTATCCTTATTTGCTATCTCCTTTCAGGGGCTCCAATTATATCACTTAAATGCCAAATCACATAACCTAAGCTCCGGGAATACGATCTAATACTTCATCGTTCATAACAAAATCAGGCTCTTCATTTGATTGTAAATTAATCATGGATCATAATAAAATTTTGGTCCTTAAGTGTGTTTCAAAATTTTACACAAAATGTCATTGACACATGCAATAGTGTAACTATTGGCAAAACATTCTCCTTTGGCAATCAGAGAAACACAGATCTGTGGAATGTTTGATCCATGTAATGTCAAAGTTCGTAGTTAATAGCCAATAACAATTTGATAAAGCTGGTTATTGAACTATTAAAATGGCTCTTTCTTCTCTAAAATCAATTGCTGTAAATAAGCAATTGCCAATGGCAACATCTACGAATATTCTTCCTGCTTTCAGCCTATGGGACATGGACTTTCTGCATACAACCAATAGCAACTCATACAGTTGCTCTTCTTCCATTGGACCAAAAAATGGGTAGAAAACCAAGACTCATACTGTAGAATTTACATATAAGTCAGCCAATAAAATACAACAACTCTGGACTTCAACCAATGAACAATAAGGGAAAAGGTCTTGTTCCTTTCGGCTAACTTAAGAGACAAAAGTCCCATTACATTCAAAACTATACATAATTACACCAATAATATTGTTCTTGCTATATTCTTTTCTCTTTCATATAATGAAAGTGGAAGGTGACATTTCGTTCTGCCTTTATTCCATATAGAAGCCAAACTATTCCAGAAGACACAATAAAATTCAAAAATTCAGCAGTATCGCCTACGCTAATGTTTTCTTGAGAGTGCAGTGATACATGAATATAAGATAGCCAAACAAAATCAGACTCCACATTTGATTTTTAATTAATCATGGAACACAATAAAATTTTGATCCTTAAGTGTGTTTCAGGATTTTACACAAAATGCCATTAACACACGCAACAGCATGACTATCGGCAAAGCACCGATCTAAGGAATTTTCCGATCCGTATGATATCGAGTTTCATAGATGATGACCAATAGCAGTCTGGTGTTTCTTGCATGTCCATGGTTTTAGACTTTATTCATTAAAAAGTTTTACAGTTTTTACTGGAAGGCCATGGTGATTATCAAAGTCTTTACTTTCATTGTGGTTTTGGTTCCTTCGATATTTTCAGCAGTGCAACTCAGGTTTTTATTGAAGTTAAGTCAGTAGGTTTTTCAGTTTGACATTGTCTGAAAAAGGCACTATGGGTTGGAAAAGGTCTTTGCCAACATCCAAAAGCCTAGAGAAGTGCAGACCATCCCTGGCAAAGCAGCATGGTCTGTCAACCATGTCCTTCCAGGCTGTCAGATATTGTACACCCCCTGGATTAACACCAAAAGCTAAGCCAATTGTTAAAATTAATAATTTTCTGTTGGTAATGTGGCATCACACATGGAAAATGTAGTATGCTGCTCAGTGATAGTCTCATACCAGCTTGAGAAATATAATCAGAGAGCTTGGTCTTTTCTCACTTCATATAGTCAGGGGAGGTATGTCTCAGGTCATTAACAACCACATGGACTATGACAGAATCATACTGGTACCTGTGGCTATGGTTTAATGACCTGAGTGCCTGTGTGACTTGATGGATCATAGCCCTAGAAAGGCAACCTACTGTGACTCTCTCCTTACTCAGTCTGGTGAGGGGAACATCAGTGTGCCTCTCTATAGACTCACGAATGACTAGGAAATTTGGATGTGTGCTGGTTTGCTTTAAGGACTTAGAAGTCCTTAGAAGAAGACTTAGAAGAAGACAATAATCTAAAATTTGACCTACATGTTAACCAAACTATCAAACCCATCAATAAAAAACTAGGGTCACTTTACAGAATAAAAGCCTTCCTAACCCCTCCAGCTAAAATTGCCATAGCTCGCTCTCACCTTCTTTCAACCCTTCTGTATGCATCCCCTCTACTCTCGAATTTGAGCAAGACTGTCCTTAACAAACTCTCAATTTGCTACAACCACATTGCCAGGTTTGCGACTGGGCTGCCTTTTAGGACACATCATTGCATCAATCTAAATCAGCTTGGTTGGCTTGATCTACCCAGCCTAATCCAGTATAACCAACTGATTATGGCCTATAAAATCCTTTATAATCCGGACAATACTCCTGCATTTAAAAATATTATCACCCTCTATAACAATCCTAGACCGCTTCGATCCTCTAGCAAACTACTAATTCAGACTAGCAAAATTAATAACACAGCCGGTGATTCTCTCTTTGCAAACTCTGTAAGTAGATCCTGGAACTCTCTTCCAGCTGATATTACCTTACTTTCCACCTTAGGTCAATTTAAAACTAGACTCAAACAGCATTTGTCACTTAACTGGCTATGTCAATGTATCAAGCCTGGCTAACTCTCTCTAGAATGTGTAAAAATCTGTTAACCAGTTTACTGTGTAATTTAATTTAATCCTAACTTGTGCTCAGGATTAACTGCAACCTGTGGAACTTGTTTAACTTGCTTACTTATGTAATCTCTGTAAATAGTCTGTTTGTAATATATAATGCTGGTATTATGTAATGCTGTATCTGCTTACCCTTGGAGCTTTTCTCCCGGGGCCTCCGCTGAAAATGGACATACATCCAGTCGGACTATCCCGGTCAACAAATGTAAAATAAAATAAAAATAAAAAAGTGGAGGCACTGGATATAATGTTACTATGTGTAGCTGCAGGTGGTGTTTTAACAGAGTATTTATGTGATAGCTGAGGAGAATTTATTTGATTGTACTGTGTATGTATCATGGTTTGGGAATTATTACTGAAAAAACTGAAGGCGTCACTCAGCTGCAGTGAGTTGAAGAAAAGCAGAATTCAAAGAATTCAAATTTTGAACAAGTCATTTTATAAATGCATGCCATAGGTATAGCTAAATCAGCTACCATGGCAGATACTGCTGCTGTCCAACATGGCCGCAGTCCACAGGTCACCAGACTTGTGCAGAACTATAATAAACCAAAATCTTTTATTTATCACCATGCTTTTATAGCTTCATAGATATTCTAAGGCCACTGGGGCTCATGACTGTTCAAACCTTGTCAGTACTTGCCATCAGGCCACACCTTCTTTCTCAAGAATAGCCATACTAAACAACCCTGGAGTAAATTTGTGGATACCATCCAGTTATTTAGTTCATGTTTAAAGGAAGATAGTGAGTTGCACTGCTTAACGTGTAGTAGAAGTTTATACCAGAAGTTTGTAAGGCAATGGGATATAAATTTGACCCTCCAATCTGTTTTGGTGAAGAAGAAGAGGTCCAGGCAACCTGGTCTCTAATTATGCAGCAGACGAGACTTGAGATCTTGCCTCAGAATCTATAAGATACTAAATAAAGGGATAAAGCTTACATACATTCATAAGTAAGTAGTAGGCTAGGTGCCCTAGCAGGCCATTTTACTCTTAGCTATTTGCCTTCTTTATGCTTGAATTAACCTATCTCATTTGGTTAGAAACTGGCCTTACCCACTGCATGGTCAATAATTATGTATTTGCTAGATCATACCATAGATAACTTGAGGGATTCTATGCATGAGATAAAGTATTATGGAATGAAATGCCTTGGCAAACTATATAACCCTACAATCCACCAAAAGTCTCTTAAAAAAAACCTCAAACAGTATCTCAAATTGAATTGGCTATGCCCATGTACCAACCCAGATTAAGTTATAAAACAATAGCATAATCAGTACTCATCATAGCATAATCAGTAATTATCATAATATCTAATTACATCATCATGCTATGTATCCAATCTTACTTGTAATTGCATCTGTCCATGAGAAATGTCCCTACTAGGGACTAACTGTGAGTTACAATCTTACTTGTAATTGTGTCTGTCCATGAGAACTGTGAGTCCCTACTAAACAACATTACTAAACCAATGTACATAAGATATATTACCACTTTGTTTTTATATATTCTAATTGTTTTCTAACTTCTTGTGTAACCTTTTGTATGTTTAACTATGTGGAGCTTTTCTCCCCAGGCCTCCGCTGAAAATGGACATGTATCCAGTCGGACTATCCCGGTAAACAAATGTAAAATAAAATAAATAAATAAATTTGGAAGCTGTCTCTGCCCATTGTTAGCACAGGGAACAGTCCTGGGGTAAATTTCCTGTTTCCCATCCCTAGATCCAAATGTAGTTAAATATGGACAGGGATGAACTTTGTTTTATGTGGATGGCGAGACTGCTCCAGAGCAGCAGTATCTTCTCCAAGATACATCTGTCCCTTCAAACCATTCTGTTGATGTTGCAGAAGAGGTTTAAATCCCTAGGCAAAGTATTTCTAATGCCATTTGACTTGCTTATGTGCAGTAAAATTATCAGTATTAGGTCAGACGATGGCTTATATGCCAGACACAGGTCACCTCTTAGCAGTCTGTTAGATACCGAGTATAGTTACAAGGCTTTGAGTTGTTCCATACAGAACATGTTGTTTAGGTGTTGTATGCTTTTAGTAAAATATCTGTGTATGTTTTCTAGTTGTTGTATGTGTCTGGAGAGAGTCAAGCCAAAGGGGGCATTATATTCAATGACTGACCTAATGAGGGCTGAGTAATCTCTTTGTTTATAAGCTTTGCAATATAGAAGGGCTTTCTTACAGCAATGGGACACCTCTCAACTGTCCAGCATTTTGCGGAATGTCTAGATTTTTGCTCATATTTTTTGGTCCATTCCTCACAAAATCTGTAGTTTTCTGGCAAATCACAGGAGATAGAAGTCACTAATTATAAACAGATATTTCAGTTTTAGGCTCGACATCCTTCAGAAAATGTATATTAATGCAAAAGCTTATATTCTAGTAACTTTCTAAGTTTATAAGAGCGATATTTAAAATTTGTCCCTATTATTGGGCCTTTGCCCCCCCATTATTTTTGGCTCTGTCCAGATTTCTTTGCTCTACAAGGTTGAGAGGTATGAACAATGGACACATGTTGATCAAAAGTTAGGTCACTATCCACATAATTTCCCAAATCCTGAAAAACTGGGTCAACTCTTCGGGCCATATTGTTAATATGCTAATTCCCTGGGATAGATGACTTCCCAAAGGATACAATAATGCATTTTTTGGAATTTAGTTTGAGTCCATGTTTTTGGCAGCAGTTATTTATTTGGGACATGCCTTCCTGCAGAATGGGTACGTTATTTGGGGATTCGGTGACTGATCCAAGCTTGCAGTCATCTGCAAATGTATTCAGCCAGAGCCCTTTGGTATTGTTTTTCACTTCAAAAAAAAAAAAGAAAAGCTTCCAGCCTTATTTGGTAGCTCAAGGATGGTAAGTCTGTGATGTTTTTGATTAGGAACTTTTAGCTATTTCTAATTGTTTCATTTGTTTAGTGAGATACATCCCAATTGGGGCATTGTACTCAGTTATTAGACTGATTAATTATTAGTTTAATGGAGTGATCATCTCTTTAGAACTTGGTGATAATTTGTTTTATTTTGAAATTATGTAGGATAAATTAAAAGGATTTGCTGAAAACCATTGTCATACGATGGTCAAAAGAGAGGGATCCATCAACCCAAGTACATAGTTCACTGACTTTGTTTTCATTTCATAGTAGTATGTTGGCTCTGCAATATGATGAGGGAGGGTTTGTCTACCATAAGTGGGGAAACTACACTTTATAGCATTTAGTTTGAGCTTATTTTTAGTATACCAAGATTTTACTAAGAAGTTTATTCTGGAAGGTATGAGTGTCACAGAATGACTTAACCCCCAATTTTCAGCATTTGTAAATTTTTTTAGCAAGACATCTTTGTTCTCTGCTTAGAGATATGGGAAGTAAAATCAAAAAGGGGAGGTCCTAGCACTTATCCCTGAGGGATACTACTAGTCACTTTCATACTTTCTGCTGAGGCACCTACAACTCGCTCTGTGCGAGTTCTGCCTTTCAGTTTCCTGTGCATCCCATCTCATAAGGGTTGATTTTTATAACATTTAAATTTTGTATGATGCTAACATAGGGAATGGGGTTGAAGGCCTTGGCCAGGTCAAGATACATGGTATGCATTATGCCAATATCTACAGCCTCTTTAACCTTTTTGAAGATGTTTACTAGATGGAATTAACAGGATCCAGCCATAAAGCCAAACTGCTCGGCTGGAGTCTAATAATAATCTTGATATTACACTTTATGTGGTCATGTATAATATATTCCATGGCTTTGCAGATGAGGCTTGTAAGGCTGATAGGTCTGTAATTAACAGGGTCAGCTGTAGGGCCTCCCTTAAGGAGAGGCATCACCTCTGCAGTGCAACACTCATCAGGAAAAAAAAAGCAGCTAAACTTAAGTTAAACAGTTTAAAGACTGTCCCCGGGATTCACTAATCCTCTGTGTAAGACTAAATAAGTCTTACACGGAAACTTCAGCCTAAAAGGAAGATGTCAGCACACCATGCATATTCATGAGGGCACGCTGACTCAACTCTAAGGCTAACACGGAGCATGCACGAGTGCAGAGGGCGTGTCAGACTGCCGAGCAGTCCAAAAATCCATGCCCCTGCAAGTCCCTCAATCGGCAAATGTCAACTGACATGAGCGAGTCCACTCAAATGTGCACATACCCAACACTACACTCCCCCACATTCTAAACCCCTGTACAATGAGAAAATGTAAAACTTTTATTATTTTTTTTTATTCCCAATATAGCTGCCCGTATTTGCACGTGTTTGCACGTGTTTGCCCATTGCTTAGCTGCAGTTAGCAGTTTAGAGATTGAAGAGGATAATAAGAAACATATATGCAAATTAAGCCAAATAGCAATAGCGTAGTGGTAGAGCCTTCGCACAAAGAGGAGGCATTCCCGGTTCGAGTCCCACCACTCCCCTGTCTATTTTCTCTAGGAAATCTGTATATAAAAATAATTCCAGACATTTACCTTGTAAATTTTAGTAAAAAGCAGTGAAATGGCCTATGAAGTAGTGAATGATATTTAATATATATATATAAGAAGGTGAAATGGTTATGCATACTGATGAATGCATAAGTAACGTATCTTAAGCAATGTGAAGCACTGCTAAGCAAAGTTTACCAGTATTATGCACATTTAAGTATAATTGCTCATAGCTTAGCACTGCTTTAACTAGAGCAATGACTTTGCGCGGAGCTGCGCATCGTGCCAACTAGCGCAAACAAAACATGTTTGCGTGTAGCTGCGCACCGCGCTAACTAGCACAATGTCGGGCAATGTCGGGCAACATAGAGCAACGTAGAGCAACACTGGGCAAAGTTGAGCAAAGTCAGCTAAACACAGCCACACCTCCTAGCTGGTCTGGCCAGTAGTAAAATAAAAGCAATGACAGGCCTCGAACCCGGGATACTGTGCACCATAATCACAGTACTGAACCACTAAGCCATGACAGCTTTTGATACGCATGCACTGTCAACACACACATACATATTAATGAAAGTTTACCCAGTGCTAAGCAGGTGTGCTTTCAGCTGAGAGTTTTCAAAACTGGCCAATCACAAATAAGTGCGGGAAATGAGGCATATTTAAGCTCCATAGGTGGGAATACTTGCCATAACTGGTAGTAGCTCCCACCTGCAGGCAGAATGGCTGGTGTTGGAGAGGGCTCTCGCTTTCGAGTGCAACGGTGGGGCATTGAGGAGTCAAAAGTAATGGTTTGGCTCCTCATCCATAATCATGATACCAGACTCCTGCAGGGCCAGTTCCAGGGCACTGAATACAAAGCGGAAGCCTGGAACCATCTAGCACATGATCTCACCAGTGCCACAGGTGTCCCTCAGACCGGTGAGCATGTCAGACACCACTACTCAGACCTGAAGAGACGCAAGGAGGACCGACTGAACCAGTGGATACAGGAGGCCCGTGGGATGGAACATGCCCCACTACTGAGTAGGTAGCCATGGAATGAAGTATGTAAGAATTGCTATTGTAGTCTATATTATAGATAGGATAATGTCTAAATATCACATCATTTACTTCACAGCTGCAGGTGTCCGTGTGGCGAATCAGCAAGCCTATGCAGATAGGCTGATAAGGCTGCGCCACCAGGCAGATTAGTAATTATTCTGCATGTATTGTTATATAAAATAAGTGAGAGAGCCTGAAAAAAGTGTTGTAGCCCAATAATAAAGGTAGAATAAGTCTTGAATAACTTCTCTGCATGTACTGTTATGTAAAATAAGTGAGAGAGCCTGAAAAAGAGTGTTGTAACCCATTAATAAAGGTATAATGTCTTGAATAATTTCTCTGCATGTACTGTTATTTAAAATAAGTGAGAGAGCCTGAACAAGAGTGTTGTAACCCAGTAATAAAGGTATAATATGTCTTGAACAAGTCTTCCGCATGCACTGTAATATCAAATAAATAAGAGAGCCTCTAGAAAAGTGTGTAATGTAATTAATAAAGGTATAATTCCTGGAGTGTGTCCGTGTCACTTTCTTTGATATGTTGTTGTACCCTTGCATTATAGAAATAGTACTGTTGTATTAAGTAATGCCAACCCACACTTGGGTAGGCCCATATAAAGTGGATGAAGGGAGTGCCAGTAGCTATTAAGCATATATACAGTCCTCAACTGTTGGTTTATGGCTGGCATGTATAGGTAAATCTGGCACATGAGTAGCTTGTTATTGTGTTCCCCAGAAATGTCAGTGTGCTGCTAATGTAGGGGGCTGTTAAAATATAACTGATAATGTCAACTGAACACATCCAGATATGTAGATATATAAATATAAATAAAATATATAAATATGTAGCAGTAACATCTGCATCCTGGACAGTTTGTATGTCAGATACAGATCAGGTATATAAGGAACTAGCAAAACCCATTTCACAATTTAACGGACATTGCCTAGTGTAATAATACATGTAGGGGATATATACCTGCAGTCAATAGGAATGTAGTGTAAACTATAAGTACACATAAGTTGTTAATGGAGGTATCTTTTTACACCCTACTGTATGTGCATAAACAATGCAATTCCACACCTCAATAGGTATGTCTAATCTCAAAACAATTGTTGGGACATATGTCCTATTGGTTTATAAATATCTGCATTTACTTTGATGCATGTGCCCTGTTCAAATACCACAATCTTGGTGGCCTGTTGCCACCAGTCATTCCTGCATGCTGTTACAATGTCCACTGTTGTTCTATATATGCATGTGTTATGCTTACTGTTCAACTGTTGGAACTCTGGTGTGTTGGGTTAATGGGAATACTACTGCATGCTGTTACAACTAATTTGGAATTCTGTTGGCTGTTACCAACCCATATTGTCATTAAATCTTCCTAAACATAGAACGTATGGGAAGGCCAGTCCCAGCGGTCCCACCTGTCCCACCTCAGCTGACGATGGCACCTGGCACAAGCATGTCCGGTGCCCAGCCTGGGACCTCCTCCTCCATTGGACCTGTGCCACCATTGGGTGGAAGCACTGCAGGGGATGGGGCTCGCCCCCCCATGCAAGCGTGGCCAGAGGAGGGCCACCTATCACCCTCCAAATGGTCCGGGCTGTGGTGCGTAGGGAGATCGAGTGTTCAGTCACTGATCCTCTACGCCGGCTTGAGGCACGTGTGGCACCACTCAAGGGTGAGCCTGCCCCTCCTACACAGCCCTCAGCACAGCCACCCTCTGGGCTGTGAAGGTGCAGTGGTGACTGCCCATGGGTGGGGATCTCAGTTCCACTGTTGCCATCTGTGGGCTCATGGGCTTGCGATTTCCAAACATCCTTCCCCGTCAGTGGTGTTCACCCACCACATGTGTCATATTCTGCCCCTGTATGCATCTTGTCTTGTCTGTTTACCTCCCCAACCTACCTCCCCAAATATACCTGCTTTCCCTACCCCACATTCCACTCTCACCTGGAAAAAAAAAAAAAAAAAAAAAAAAAAGGGCAATCTGCTCCCAAAAAAAAGTACACCCCATACATAGCTGCCCATTTTGCACACATGTCCACTGGACACATAAACTGATATTTAATTGGCAGTACAACATACTTTGTTGTCCTCACCCCTCTCTCAGGGGTGGAAGGTTTCAAATTTCCCTCCAGATTTCTAGCATATGCACAGCTGTTGCTGTTAAAGAAATGAGTTGCTATGGACCTTCCCTACACCCGTCCTGCACATCCTATTTTCCCTACTGTCTTTCCCTCTTTGTGCCCTTTTTTCACCACTTTCCTATCTCCCCATTTTCTTTTCTTTCAAAGAAATTAGTGTGGGGGTTAGCGGGAGTAAGCACTTTTAAGCAATAGTTAGCGGGTTTGCGCGAGTGTGCACTTGTGTGTGCTTAGCTAAGTATTGCTAAGCTTCATGCAAACATGTGCAAACCCGCTTACAACTGCTTAAAAGTGCCTTAGTCACCCTGCATGTGAAGGCCCTTGTTCTGCACAGCAGCAAAATAAAACACCTCTGTCAGTCTCAAACCCCGGATCTTGGACACACTAAACTCCATGAAGTACCACTAAGCCACAGTAAATATACACAAGGCTGTTGCTGAAATGGATATGTCATGCATCCGAATGAGTGAATGTAAAGGAAAGATAGGAATGCCATAACACAAAACCTGTTCTGTGGAACTTTACCAGCAGTTGTTGTGGAATTGCATTACATGACTGTTATAACAGAACCAGCCATTCTAGCAGTAAATAATGTTACAGTAGCACTTTACAACCCCCACACAGTATCATAGCAGGACAATCCCCACCCAAACATACAAAATACCTGTTTGTTCAGGGTCCAGCAAGGATGTAGGTAGGGATACTCAGTACTGGAATTGTCCCATTTTCTTGAGCATTCTGTGCTAATGTCAACAATAAAAAAGCACAAACTGTGCAGAAGTGAGTACATTAATATTCACAGTATAGCAGTTCACAAACAGTTCATGTGCCAAATTAATACATCTCAATAACTACTTATGTATGGCAGCTAATTTTATAAGTAGAAAAGAAACTACATACTCCCATGTATCTTGTGTTAGCATTTGTAGGGGTGAGTACAATTCTACACTGACAACTGTGTACTGGAAGTGGCAACATTCAGGTCTGAGTACAACATTCAAATCGCTGGCTACACCCCTTGCTTCAGATATAAGAAGTATACCAACCGTCTGACTTACACAACGGTGTCCACAGCAAACAAGCATGGACCCCTCTTTGGAAAGCTGAAAGGGCTATGCCTACCTGACTTAGCAATTTATAGCATTGGGTTGCTATGACAGTGAGTACTGCAATTACCACACAGCAGGCTGCATGCAATTACCAAATGGTGGCCACCAATTGTTGCGGAGGCCAAAACATGCACATGTGCAGATACCTATAAAAGCAGGCTGTACTTGCTGTCCACACATGCAATCATTTAATTGCAGCTGCGGAGAGAGAGAGAGAGAGTGAGAGAGAGACACAGTCAGACAGACACCATCTACATCAACATCAACAGCAACAGCAACAGAAAAAAAAAAGACACACGGAACTGAAAAATACAAACACATACAAAGGAAAGGTATGTAACAGATATGTATTTACTGGCATGTAGTAGATGTTTTTGAAGAGTACTCTACATACTTTGAATCATCCATATGTGGCAGCAGTACGTATCTATGCACAGATGCCCTGCATAACTACTGCCATGGAGAAATCAGTGTGTAGCTGTGTGCAGTGGGATATAACTGTGACATATGTAGCTCAGCATTAAATGCAAACATCTGATCCATGTTATCTGTGCTCTGTACAGTAGTGTGTACAATGGCTGTTTGGGGAAGTAGCGCATACAGCTATATAAACATGGATGTGACAGAGTAACAAATGCATTATAGTCATATTATTGGCAACTGCTGTACCAGGGTAGTATGCTAATCTAGCATTTGCAGGTATATATACACCATCTAATATTACTGTGTGCTCACATGTGACACCTGTTCATGTTGCAGCAAGACCCAACAGGTCAGCCGTGAGGTCCACGGACTTACAACAGTGGGGGCCTTGTGTGTGTATGACACACACATATGGAGAGATCTGTCTGTGTCAGATATATTAGCATCTGTACATGTGCACAGAGCAAGGGACATACTGCAACTGTTTGTGAAGGCTGGACATATATATGTTGGTGAAGGTTGTTATGTGCATATTTCTATGTAGGTTGTAGTGTGTGGCAAACAGGACAGCATACAGTGCTGGTATATGACATGTGGTATGATTTGTCAGGTTTGAAGTGTTGCAGCCAGTGAGAGCTGCTAAAGCTACATGGGCTGAGAACACCTTCAATGCATTCCGCACAACACTGTGCAATATTATTACATAACTGTATACCTCACAACCTTCGCATAATTGATATTCCCACCATGAAAGGTGGACTGTATATGTGCCTATATGTATATCTATATGTATACCAATGGATGTTTATATGTATGTGTATATATATATATATATATATATATATATATATATATATATATATGAAGAGAGAGAGAGAGACAGGGTCATATTTACTGTGGCAGATATCTGGTGACAAAGCCATGGACTCAAGCTCAATGTTGAAACTGCATTGGCATCCTTTCTGGCAAAAACTCTGTACCCATGAACTGCCACATAGGTGGTAGTCTACTTAACACTGAAAGAGTGATAAGAGACCATGGGACACAGGTGGAGAGTAGTCAACCCTTTGATAATCACAGTGCCACACTAGTCATGTAATCTGTCTACGTGGCACACCTCATCACAAAAGGTGTGTCATCCAGGGAAATATAGGTCAGTGTTCCCCTCTACTCATCACTCATAAAACCCATTATAGAGTACAATGCCCCATGTGGTATTTACCTCACAAGACATCTACAGCAACTGGAAAGGCCACAGACATACCTCAGAAAGAGTAATACCGGCCTCAAACAGATGCCCTATGCAGACCGTCTCACAAAACCACAGCTAGACTCTGTCGCATACCGCCTACCCAGAGTTGACCTCTGCCTAACATACAAAGCTATGTCAAACCCAGAGCTGTTGGACATGTTCCACGTAAACAGATCACAATCCCTACAAGCTACACACTCTAGGGACCTAAACCTTGTCACCTCAATAAACAGAACATACTGGAGGGATAGATTCCTATCTCAGAGACATCCCATACTCTGGAACAAACCACCTATCAATAGCAAACAAAGCTCCTCATTAGCAGTCGTCATGAATAATCCTGATGATTAGATGGGAGATAGGAAATACACCCCGGGAATCACCTCTGTGGCTCTGCTTGACAGGGGCACGTGAAATTAAATTACATGTGTGTCAAAGGCCAGGGTAGCGTATGGCTAGGCTTCTGTAGGCCATAGGCCCAATAGCCTATTACCTACCTATGAACCGATACACACCCACATGTACTTTTTGCAATAAATGCTATGTGAGGTTGACTGAGTGTGATGGTGAATATGTTGGTGAATGTGTCAAAGTTCTGTATATGTGTGATAACTTAGTGGGAAACTGTTTGTGTCATGGTATTTTGTGTCCTAGCTGTGATCCCAGCAAAAGATGTGTATGCAATTGCTAGGCAAAAAAAGCAGTATGGCATACAGTCTGATGTAGTCCCTTCATGTCGGCTGGGGTGTCCCATTGTAGGCTAAAGCAGTACATGCATGCTTATTGATTGGTACTGCTGGTGAATCCAACTCCCGTATGAACTGTAGTACTACTTGAAGCTGTAGGCCTAAACAGCATAGTTCATAGGTTCATAGGTTCATACTAGGCTATCTGCCTGAGGGCATTTACAAGCCTAGCCCATAGTTTTGTGGCTTACGCCACCCCTTTAGTATGGGGAACTATACCCATTATTTTGCTGTGCCTCTGTCGAGCAGTGACACTGAGGTAATCCCTGGGGTATATCTGCGATCTCCCATCCATTGGTCAAGATTTCTCTTGAACAAGGCCAGCGAGGTGCTCTGCCTCACATATACTGGGATTTTATTCCACAGTATTATCCAATAATATATCCATAGTATGGTGTATATCCACATTGCTTGGAACCACTATTTTGTGTGTTCCCTGTAGTCCTCACAGATTACATACCTCAGGCATAAGGTTTTGTAAGTACTGACAAACAGTACTGTATGGTACACAGGTAAAGCTCATCTGGGTTGCCATACCTTTGTGTCTTGTATGTATGTCTGATGTGTGTGTGGTATGCCGTACCATGCCCTCAGTCATATGTGTGTTACAGGATATAAGTGCATATCTAGCAACATGTATAGTCTAGTACAGCAGTATGCCACCTATATTAATGAATGTGCACATATGTTAGGGAGGGGTCTGCCATCAACGACTAGTGTGGTATACTGGTAATACTGTAACTGGACTTTACAATCATTGCAATGGATGACATATTTCTTTATGCATTAGCTTGATATATACCTCCTGTGGCTAGGTGGTGCATTGTGTCACATAGAGTGTGCCGTGTACTGGTGTATAGTCTTACATACTGTTTTTTCTTTGTTGCTATGCAGAACATAGTTTGATATATAGAGCATGCCATGCACTGTCAGGCAGTTGTGGGTTGAGCACTGATATGTGGTATTGAAAGTGTGTATCATCTGACAGCCAATACCTTGCTATATATGGCAGTTAATTGATATCTGCACTTTAGAATGTTAAGTGTGCCACATGACTTGCTCACACATATTGTTTCATTGCCTTCCAGGGTCATGGACCACCATCATAACCCTACCTATAGCCTAGCAGAGGAAGAACAAATAATAACCAGCCTGGTTCAGCAGTATACCCTGCTGTTCTCAAGAACCAGCCAGGACCAGCATGAGCGGACTGCACTGTGGCAAGATGTTGTCCATAGGGTAAATGACATAGGCATGCATAACTGGACATATGAGCAGGTACGCCATCACTGCAGCAATTTACTTAGACATGTCCGTCAGCATGCGTCTGATGTCCATAGACAACAGCTTGCCACAGGTGGCAGGGTAGCCATCCACCCCCCCCCTCACCAGAGTGGAGGAGCTGTTCCTGAGCCTGGTGGCTCCTGGCCAACAACAGCAACAAACATGTATCATCATGGAGGCCGGAGCCACCCAGGAAGTTGACACGGAGTGTGCAGGTAACATGGCATATCTGTAGACTACCGTTACCTCTATTGGTAGATCATACATATGTGAGATGTGTACTGTGTAGTTAGAAGATGTGGAGCCTGGTGTTGTGCAATACTGATAATTTGGAATATAATCTGTAGGCCTGTGAGTGTCAACCGTTGTACTACTGTAAGATTGCAAACCCACAGTAGCAATGCCACAGTTGTTGCCACTGACAAACTGTCTCATATCCTTGTAGGTCCCTCTGGTGTGACAGCAAGGCAGCAGACCCATGCTGGTGAGTGTGTTCTACATTTAATATTGCAAATTAAATGTGCATGTCATAGGTGACGTGTAGGCCATGTACACGTAACACACCTACGCATAATGCATGCTGTGCATGTTTGCTGTGAGACTATGCACATCTCAGTAACATGAGAAGCTGCCTCAAACACATGCAATACACAGAGCATCCCACACAATTGTGGCAACACTGTAGTGGACATTGGATAGGCAGAGTCGATACACATGCACACAACATACACAACTTTGTCATATGCAGTACACATTAACATGCTACACATGGCATATTCAGACGCCCGCTGTAAGGTCACACTCCAGTATCCCAAATGTCATCCACACAGCACACATAATATACCTGAGGAGTAGAGTCCTATCATGGGGCTGTGCGACACTCTTCAACACATAACACATTCATGTTAGGCAATGCTCCCTATTGGGCATCTTACAAACCCATGTAACAACTGGCTTTGAAATGGTGAATGTAGCCATGGTACTGGAGTTCAGGTACAGCATGCTAGGTGCCGGTCTGGCACACATTAGTAGCCTTGACTGACCACATGATGCTGCATGATGTTGGCTCATGGTACTACACCCCATCCAGTTACAGTAACCACAGTACTACACATAGCATTTATTGATATGCACCTCAATGTTGTGTGTGTGCAAACATATACACCTATACACAATATGCATAGCAATCATCATTTGTACAAAGTGACACATATATGTCTTGTAATGCTATTGAGTGTATAGGTCACATGACACACATTGGGTATGTGTGATGTTTAATGTTGCAATTGTGTTGTAGCATGCCATGTCATGGCTGCACTGGCATGTCCACAATATATCCTACACTCACCATAACCACTGTACAATGGCTATGTTGAGCAATGGTATTCCATCAGGCATACATGCACCACTCATCCTGTGTGTATACATAGCATGCATGTGCTAAACCTGTGTCCACAATTATCTGTTAAAGACACAGAGGCTCTAATCAAAAATGGATATCTATGTGACACACAGATACACATCCAGCCATGGTATGTATACCTATGAGTGATGGTGCACAGGACATTGCAGGGCTTTTAATACTTGCATAGGAATGTTGTGTCCATGTACACATTGTGTTCCAGGGTGATGCCAATCACTGAAAACAACACACATGCATCAAAGCCTTATATACTGTTATTAGCAAGCGCTGTCTACACTCGCACTGCATGCTGTTGAGCAACACACGTCCTGCATGCTGACACGTGTGATATGACTGTTTGGCTTGTGATACTGTACCACACCATCAACCGCTATTGAGTATGTTCTGGATTGCTGGTGGTGTGTGTGTGTGTGTGTGTGTGTGTGTGTGTGTGTGTGTGTGTGTGTGTGTGTGTGTGTGTGTCTGCTTTAGTGAGGAGTGTATTTGTGTGCATGTGTGCATGTGTTCATGTATGCATGTGTGCATGTGTACATGTGTTCCGACATCATGTACAGGTCGTAAAGTGCGTTTCCTGTCTTCCTCTCACAGGTGTTGAGTTTGGGCTGGTTCACTGCAGCAGGGAACCTGATGTCACTGACACAAATAGTGATAATGAGGAAAGGTGTGTTGAGGCACAGGCATGTTTGCCAGGGTCTGTCGTTGGGCCACCAATCGACAGTACACAAGTGTCCACCCTATCCATGCACACAGTCATACTGCCAATACATCCATCACCAATGCCCTTAGCTGAGGGACAGTGTACAGTTGGCATTGGCCAGGACAGTGTGGTATCTATGGCACATGCATCCTGACACAGCAGCCATACCCAGATGTCTGGAAGGGTACCACATAGGCAGATGTCCAGAGATTCTCGTCGGAGCACTGCTGCTCATCATGCCCCTGGCAGACGTGCCACAGGTCTTACAACCTCACGCATGTTCCAGGCTGTCATGGAGGCACAGGCACGTATGGAACGGTACACCAGACAGGGACTAAGGGCACAGAGGGCACATAACACCGCTGTAATTGACAGTATCCATGACCTAGCAGGTGCCATCCGTAATTACACTGAGGTCACTGATAGACATTGGGGTGAGACATTAGATGACCTCCGCAATGTCATGTCCAAGTGTCAGAACAGTGCGGGACAGTTGAGATGTCGACGTGGATGTATGCCAGCAACATCAGCAGCTGGCAGTCGCCGCGGACATCACTCAAGTCACAGCCGCTCCCGTAGTGCCAGTACCAGTCCCAGCAATGTTGGGGGTGGGCTGTCCATAGATCGTCCTAGAAGATCATGTGCATGTGGCTCTGAACAGTCCCAGCAGGGACCTGGGTCCAGTGTACATCTGTCTACCTCTGAGGATAGTACCCAGTCTGGCTTAGTACCTGATACTGTCAGTAGCACCCCTGCCAGGTACAGGTACCATATCCATGGCCAGAGACGGTGATCTGTAAAGCCTGGCAGGTACAGTCTGTGGCTGTCCCACAAATCCCTGTATATGGCAGCCACATGGTGGAACTGTGTGCATGCAGACATACACACACACATAAACCAGACACCTAGGGCTAACACATACCCGCACACATTACATCAACATTGGCCCATAGCAGTACTCTTGGCCCTCACACACACACACACACACACACACACACACACACACACACACACACACACACACACATACATGTCGATTGTACGGCTCTGGCAAACCAACAACACACCCTGTGCATATGATGAAACCTATGCCACCTCCTGTCATCTGTAACATTGATGCAGGATCAGGCTACCATGGTGCTGATGCACAGGGTGACTTTATAGCAGTATAGCAATGTTAGCATGTTGTCAGCAGTAGAGTGTAATGATATCCTTGAAGGTGTAGCTGACCAGGCATGATGCATTAAAGCTATGATTGTCAATGTAGTATTGTTTACACCAGTGTTAGTTCCAATAGTGTATTGTCCGCCCACGTGCCACTTGGCTGATGTGTGTAGTATTGGCAGCATGTGTTAGAGAGTGGACAGTAAATGTGGGATGTGTGTAGCACAGATTTGCAGGTGTACATTTATGAACATGGTGGAGGTGCACTGTCTGCATGTACGTGCATAGTGGACACATGGGCAGGGCGACATGCCCTGTATTACACAGTAACACTCCATAGTTTCTATTGGTGGCCAGTATGCATTGTACTATGCACATTTTGAAACTTGAGTACGCATGTGTGTTTGACATGGTTTGACACTGTGCTGTGGGTGATACTGTTACTATATGTTATTGTTTTGCATTCTGATAGTATACATAACCTCAACAGCCTGGCCATAAACAATTGTTAGATGATGTCTTGACAACTGACACACAGATGTATGACACACAGTAACATTTGGATCCTTCAGGTACTATACTATGCCAGTAACCAGTGGTATTCACCTGCACCCATTCCTGAGACCACTCCTGTTTGGCATATAGCTCTCTTAGGTACAAACAATCACAGTAGGGATATGTCCGTCCATGTCTGGAAATGCATTCTCCAGATGACAGACACATCCTCCACAAGGGTATCATACAGACAGATACCTGTTGTCAAACCCATGCTGTAAAGCTATAAGCCAACCAAAGCATAGTCATCCACCTTTAAGAAACATAGTATCCCCACAGTACCACATAGGTAGTAGCCACCAACATGTTGAACAGGTAACGATGTGTACATGCAGCCAAGTGTTACGTCATCTCTCCTTTGGTAATCATATTTCCAAAGGTATTTTGAAATCCCTCGGTGGATCACATAAGCAATAAGGGGTCTGCATGCATATCCACAAAGGTTATAACCTATACACCTATAATGAATAGCCATCATTAACAGACTTTGCTGTGTTTGAACAGGTCTGAAATATACCTCAGCCATAAGCTCTCACTCACACAATTCAATAGAAACCATAATGAGTGTGTGTGACACGGATGACCTACGCCAGGGATCACTGCAGTGATTGGCCTTGTCACAAGCATATAGATGTGACCTAAGGTCTGGAAAGTGGCAGCACACTCTGGCAAAGATGACAGATGTGTTCATGGAGAAAGCAGGGTTCCCACCTATGAAATAATTGAGGTCACATGTACGTATATGTATTTGCCACACAGCTACCTGATGTGCAATGCACATACTGTTGTCATACTGATATGTCATACAGTAGTAAAAGCAAAACCCACAACACATTGACCAACAGTGTCATACACACAGAGCACACACACACACTCACCAAATGCAGGATTCAAAACCCTACCTAACTACTTTATGATAATAGAGCAGTACACATTAACACAAGGTGCTATACACATTACTGGATGTTTTCCTTTCCACGGGTATATTTGTAGGATGGTGACATCATCAGACTTGACAAGGATAAGTATACCACTTTTAAGGTGTTTTACTACTCGCCAAAAAGGTTGCTTCTCTCCAAGGAGATCACACACAAACACACTGATGTCAAGTGCAGGATTCAAACCCTACCTAACTACTTCATGATACATCAACACAACACACTATACACATTACTTGGAGGTCTTTTTTCCACAGGTATATTTGTAGGATGGTGACATCATCAGACTTGACAAAGATAAGTATACCACTTTTAAGGTGTTTTACTACTCTCCAAAAACAGCTGCTCTTCTCCAAGGAGATCACACACAATTGTCAAGTGCAGGATTCAAACCCCTACGTAACTACTTCATGATACTAAAGGAGTACGCATTAACATGACATACTATACACATTACTAGGTGGTCTCTTTTCCACAGGTATATTTGTAGGATGGTGACATCATCAGACTTGACAAAGATAAGTATACCACTTTTAAGGTGTTTTACTACTCTCCAAAAAGGTTGCTCCTCTCCAAGGAGATCACACACAAACACAGCTGTCAAATAGAGGATTCAAACCCCTACCTAACTACTTCATGATACTAAAGGAGTACACATTAACACAGCACACTATACACATTACTGGGAGCTCTCTTTTCCACAGGTATATTTTCCAACTTCCACAAACCAGGTAAACCACAAGACAGAACAACAAAAAAGCAAGCGGAATGACACTATGAGAGCCGGCAACTTGTAAAATGACAAAACGGATTTAATAAAAGTTAGCGCTTTCAGCGAAGATAATACTCCACCTTCTTCAGACAAACAAGAGAAATTCATCACAAAAACATTTATAAATAGTTACTAACAATCCAATAACCAATCCAGTAAAAGTGCATTTAAGCTACCTTTATCCATGACAACCTTAAAGAAATATGTGAATTAAATATCACTGTAAAAAACTACCAGTCCGACTAGGACCTATTACAATACATTCCTACTAAAACAGCTAATATACACACAAACCAATAAAAGTGCTTTATATACATCACTATCCAATTAATTAAATTGGTCAGGTATATCAACAAAAAATAGTATGGAATATTATAAATTTATGATCAAAATAGAGTGAATGAAATTCATTGAATGATGCATCATAAATAATCAGTTCTCGAATAGCATACAGGGCTTCAGCATATCAGATATATTATGGTAATAAAAATTGTTACTATGATGTAACCTATTAACATGAATATGTATCAAATTCAGTAAATGATTAATAATTATTCGTGCATAGGCACCTCAAAATACATATGACTGTTAAAACAAAAATTATTATTGATGAACAAGGGCGAACATAGATATAATAAATACTTGTCATCTTTGCAAAGAGATCCACCTCAACACACATTTGATAGATAAACTGTCGTTGATACCCGGGAAAATGTGTGCCCTAGTTCTTATCTGCCACATCAATTCATCTATCTCCAATTGTACCTGCCAAGCCCCACCCCGGATATCGACTTCCCTGTGTTGTAGAATCACAAATCTGAACTCGTGTCCATCATGCTCAATGCAATGCTTAGCCAAGGCATTGTTAATATCTTTTTTAATAATGGCATATTGATGCTCATAAATTCTTTGTTTTAATCTACGCTCAGTTTTTCCGATATAAAAGGCGTTACAGAAATTACATAATGCTGCATATGTGACGCTCTTAGTCTCACAATTGTAATGACTAGTAACCTTATATGTTTTACTATTGATAGAAAATTGGTTACCCACCTTAATATGCTTGCATTGAGTGCAAAAGCCACATTTAAACATACCAGGGACTCTATTAGTACTGGACTTCTTTTTCTTTTCTAACATCCATTTTAAATTTTGACCTCTCCTGTAAGTAATTTTTGGGTCCCTTCCCAATATTTTGGACAAAGTATCGTCATTTCTGATAGTATCCCAGTTCTTGTTCAAAACATCCTTGATTGACTGGTAATCAAAGGAGTATGTACATAAAAAACTAGTATAATACCCTCCATTACTGACATTACTGATTGAACTTAAATCGTGTCCTCCCAGTCCACGATCCTCTGGAACTTCATTAACCCGATACGTATAGTTACCCAATAAAGGGGTGAAATGACCCCCAATGCGTTTAGAAGTAACCTCCTTGATGATACTGGTAATTAAACTGTTTGGGTACCCTCTATAAATGAACATCCTTTTTAAACAATCACATTCTGAATCATAATCACATGCGTCTGTGATCATTCTGGCTGCCCTCACAATTTGTCCTTTAACCACTGCTTTTTTCTGATGATATGGATGATTACTTGTGAAATGTAAAAAAGTATTAGAATACATGGGTTTTCTATATATTAGGCTCTTAAATCTACCATTCATCCTATCGTTAATCAAAAGGATGTCAAGGTAGTTTATTTCAGATTCCCCTACATTATAAGTAAATTCCAGAAATTCCGTGAACTGTGTGATCTTATTGATAAATACAGGAATAAGCGACTTATCACCTTTCCAAATACAAAAAATGTCGTCCTGGTACCTTGTGTACCAGGTTACATGTTTTTGAAATAACTCTTCCGTAAACAACTTGTTGGTTTCCCAATATGCCATAACGGTATTGGCAAAGAAACCCCCACAAGGAGAGCCCATTGCTACCCCTGATTTTTGTAGGTAAAATTGTCCCTCGAACACCATAAAGTTGTTAGTCAACATGATTTCCAATAATGCCTCCACTAAATAAATGATACTATCACTAGCCTTTTTTGAATACATGAATTCTCGAACCCAATTCATTCCTGTTTCTTGGGGTATTACTGTGTACAAATCTTTGACATCTATTGTCAAGAAAAGTACTTCAGCTGAGTATTCCAATTTATTTAAATTCCCCAAAAAGCTCCACGAGTGCTTACATATCTGCTGCTCACTTTCTATAAATGGTTTTAACGCGCTATCAATGAATTTAGCACATGCATAAGTGATTGACCCTCTCCCATCAACTACAGGTCTAAAAGGAGGGGCAGTTATTGTTTTGTGTAATTTTGGAGAACCAAACAAAGCAGGTGTTCTAGGGGCAATCATAGACAAATACTGATACATATCTTTACATATATACATACATACATACATACAATACTTTCCCGGTCAACAAATGATAAATAAATAAAAAATAAAAAATATCGGTATCAATTGAGCCTTCCAAAAATAAATCATCTAACCTTCCTTTGATTTTCTTATGTGCCACATTAACTTCATTCAAAGTGACCTGAATATAGGAGGATGTATTAAGGTGCTTGGACATATAATCAACATAGATGTGGTGATCCATGAATACCAAACCACCCCCCTTATCTGGCTTCATCACTCTAATGTTACAATCCTTCAATAAGTTAATGAAATCATGCTCTAAAGTTGAAATGTTACATCTAGGCTTATTATGTTTGTATATAACTTGATTCATGATAGCCCATAAATCAACTTCACACATCTTTTCGAGAGTGTTCAAACCAGGATGGAGGGGTGGATTGAATAAACTAGAAACCCGTAAGGTTTTAACTATAGTGGAATTATTCCCCATTAACAAATTGAGATTAAGCTTCCGGAAAAAAATTTTTAAATCAATAATTGTTTTGACAATATCCATACTTCTTCCAGGAACAAAAGTTAAATCTTTTGATAAAAAATCAACCATGTCTGGTTGAATATCTAAAGCTGTATAATTGTATATAACAAATTACCCGTCGCTGCTTTTATATAGATGGGGTTTAATACCAAAGTCTTGATTGAAGACGATCTCCTGCGTGTTCGTCTCCTGTTCCTTGAAGTATTCTGTTGAAAAGTGGGCTGATGCTTGTTTCTCTGGCCGTTCATGACTGGCCGAAAAACCTGCTGATTCTGAACGTCAGCACCTTGCATGTTATCAGCCAAATTGTTTTGTCCATCATTATGTGGACCATTACGGTCTCCATTATTTCCATTATTATTGTTACTATTATTATTAATAAACCTTGGACTCCTCCTTAAAGGTTGCCTTTGCATGTTATTAGTGTCACCATTAATGTAGACACGATTAGACTTTTCAACAATGTCATTTCCTTGTTGGTTGTTAAAATTATCATTGACATTTGTTTGAACACTGGCTGGAGGCTTAGGATAAGCTTGATTGTTTGCATAATCGTTAATGTCCCTAGATATTTTATTTTTTTGGTAACAAGAAGCTTATTCATGGTAGCCTCTATACTAGTGAATATTCTACAATATTCATATTTATATCTTAAAAAATCTTTGTCAGATTTGATGCTATGCTCGAGCGCCTCCAGCTCAGACTTTAAGGTAGTAATGTCTTTAGTATAATAATTAATAAGTGCTTTTAAAAATTCATGCCCTTGTCTATCGAAAAGTGCAACAAGTTCATTGTTAATTGGGTAACTATACGTATTAGGTTAATGAAGTTCCAGAGGATCGTGGACTGGGAGGACACGATTTAAGTTCAATCAGTAATGTCAGTAATGGAGGGTATTATACTAGTTTTTTATGTGCATACTCCTTTGATTACCAGTCAATCAAGGAGGTTTTGAACAAGAACTGGGATACTATCAGAAATGACGATACTTTGTCCAAAATATTGTGAAGGGATCCAAAAATTACTTACAGGAGAGGTCAAAATTTAAAATGGATGTTAGAAAAGAAAAAGAAGTCCAGTACTAACAGAGTCCCTGGTATGTTTAAATGTGGCTTTTGCGCACAATGCAAGCATATTAAGGTGGGTAACCAATTTTTTATCAATAGTAAAACATATAAGGTTACTAGTCATTACAATTGTGAGACGAAGAGCGTCACATATGCAGCATTATGTAATTTCTGTAACGCCTTTTATATCGGAAAAACTGAGCGTAGAATAAAACAAAGAATTTATGAGCATCAATATGCCATTATTAAAAAAGATATTAACAATGCCTTGGCTAAGCATTGCATTGAGCATGATGGACACGAGTTCAAATTTGTGATTCTACAACACAGGGAAGTCGATATCCGGGGTGGGGCTTGGCAGGTACAATTGGAGATAGATGAATTGATGTGGCAGATAAGAACTAGGGCACACATTTTCCCGGGTATCAATGACAGTTTATCTATCAAATGTGTGTTGAGGTGGATCTCTTTGCAAAGATGACAAGTATTTATTATATCTATGTTCGCCCTTGTTCATCAATAATAATTTTTGTTTTAACAATCATATGTATTTTGAGGTGCCTATGCACGAATAATTATTAATCATTTACTGGATTTGATACATATTCATGTTAATAGGTTACATCATAGTAACAATTTTTATTACCATAACATATCTGATATGCTGAAGCCCTGTATGCTATTCGAGAACTGATTATTTATGATGCATCATTCAATGAATTTCAATCACTCTATTTTGATCATAAATTTATAATAGTCCATACTATTTTTTGTTGATATACCTGACCAATTTAATTAATTGGATAGTGATGTATATAAAGCACTTTTATTGGTTTGTGTGTATATTAGCTGTTTTAGTAGGAATGTATTGTAATAGGTCCTAGTCGGACTGGTAGTTTTTTACAGTGATATTTAATTCACATATTCCTTTAAGGTTGTCATGGATAAAGGTAGCTTAAATGCACTTTTACTGGATTGGTTATTGGATTGTTAGTAACTATTTATAAATGTTTTTGTGATGAATTTCTCTTGTTTGTCTGAAGAAGGTGGAGTATTATCTTCGCTGAAAGCGCTAACTTTTATTAAATCCGTTTTGTCATTTTACAAGTTGCTGGCTCTCATAGTGTCATTTTGCTTGCTTTTTTGTTGTTCCACAGGTATATTTGTAGGATGGTAACATCATCAGACTTAACAAAGATTAGTATACCACTTTTAAGGTGTTTTACTACTCTCCAAAAAGGTTGCTCCTCTCCAAGGAGATCACACACAAACACACTTATCAAGTGCAGGATTCAAGCCCCTACCAACTATTTTATGACACTACAAGAGTACGCATTTACACGACACGCTATACACATTACTGTGAGTTCTCTTTTCCACAGGTATATTTGTAGGATGGTGACATCATCAGACTAGGCAACGTGGGTTACATTAGGTGACATTAGGTGGGCTACATATAAGGAATGTCTAAACACTTTGGCCATGTGATCATCAAAGGAGAGTTTGCTATCTACCTGTGTCCACAGGGCCATAATGACTTTCTCCGTACATACTAGATTACCACCTATGTGGTAATTTGTGTGCACTTTGTTTTATCCAAAGGGGATGACTATGCATTCTTTGGCATTCTGCTTGAGGGCATTGTTTTGACACCAGGTATCTGTCTCTGTAAGACCCTTCTGGGAGATGTCTGTGTCAGCCATAGAGTCAATTATGGACCACAGTTAGTAGTCATCTGCAAACCTGTTCAGCCATACTCCTCCCATGCTTGCCTGTACCTCTGAGCAGTATCTACTGAACAAGTGGGGTCGCAGGACCAAGATCTGTGGGATGCCATTTGTGACTGGTTTAGAGTTGGACATGGCACCCGCAACTCTGAACATGTGTGTTTGATCTGTGAGCCACTTGGCCACCCATCCTGTGACATAGCTGTTAATGTTCAAGCTGGTAAGCTTGTCCATGATGATAGAGTGGGGAATGGTGTAGAAAGTCTTTAGTGAGGTCCAGGTGGGCTGAGTGGACTACTTTCACCTCCATCTAAGTCCTTGGTAACTGTTTCAAATAAGTCAACTAGGTTTAGGAGGCAGGATCTGCCTTTAACAAGGCCAAGTTGGGTAGAGTCCAGTGTCTGGAGGTCCCCAATGTCTCTGCTTATGGGTTCCATGATAATTTGCTCCATAGCTTTGCAGACCAGGCTGAGTAGACCTATAGGGCAATGATTTCCAGGTTCTGTTGTGGCACCCACTTTGTGGAGCTGGATGACTGTTGGTGTATGCCATTCTTTGGGTACATAGCCTGTGGTACGATTGAGTCTGGACAGTGAATGTAGGTGAGGGTGTAGTTCCTTTTGGGGCTGGTGTAAGATGCAGCCGGGGACACCATCCAGTCCCATTGATGCTGTGTTCTTAGCTTTCGAGAGGGCTATCTTTACCCTGCATGTTCATGAAGTCTGGGGCTCTGCATTCTTCTGGGATGGACACAGGTCCTTTTGGGGGTGATGGGAGGGAGTTTGCACTGAACTTGTCCCCCAGGATGTGGGCAATGTGAGTTGGTTCAGTGTATTTCTTGCCATTTTTCTGTAGCTGACAGCATATTTGTAAGTTGCCACCTACATGTTTGGTATAGCTAACGAAGGCTTTGTGGTTGTTATTCTTACATTCCTTGGCACTTTGTCTTTAGAAACTGGCCTTGGATTATTTTATGAGCAATCATTGTTTCTTCCTAATAATGATCAGTGATGCCTTTCCTTTTGTGAAGTTGGCAATATCATGTGTTCATTTCCTCCTTCTGTTGTCTAGCTTATTTATGGGCGATGACCACCAGATTGGTTTCTTATTTTTGGAGGAGTGCATCTTGGTTTTATTTGGCATGTCTTGATCCATGCATCCCTGTAGATGCTCATAGGATGCACTTGATTTGGCAGATTGTATAGCATTATCCTATAGCAAGGGGGCTTTGGAACTTTCCACTTTGGTCTTGGGAAGTGTGCAGTTTGCTTTTGAAAATGTCTTCACAGGGGTTTCATTGACTTGGGGGGGGGGGGAATGTGGATGTCCAGTCTGATTACTTTATGATCTGATATTACCAGCGAGGAGTTTATCTCTGTTGTGGAACACTGGTACCCAATGTTGGTGATGATCAGGTCCAGTATGTTGTCACCTCTAGTGGGCGTGGTGACCAGCTGTTCCAGGGTGTTAGAGTTTTTAAACTCTAGGAAACATTGGGCAAAGGACGTTGTACACGAGTAATTCTCTCACTCAATGCTTGGGTAGTTGTAATCTCCTCATATAATGGTGTTTGATAGGACCTTTATATTTTCCACTCTTCTCAGGAATACTGAGTGAGGTTCCTGAGACAAGGTAGGTAATCTGTAGCAGGCTACAATCTGATAAGCAGCTTTGCCCAATGCTAATTGCACTTGCATGGTCTCCAAGGCCTCATGCTGTGCCACTAAGCTGAAGGTGTGAGTATCCATAAGGTAAATGGATACACCCCTTCCTTTTGTATTTCACTCGTGGTTTTGGGTCCGAAGATCAGAGGGATTGTGAATGTTTTACGTGGAGCATGTCCAACAGCTCTGTGTTTGACATAGCTTTGTATGTTAGGCAGAGATCACCTCTGAGTAGGTGATATGTGAGGGAGTACAGCTGGAGCATTTTGAGATGGTCTGTGTATGGCATGTATTTCAGGCCGCTAATGCTCTTTGTGAGGTATTGCTGCAGGCTTTCCAGTTGTTGTAGTTGTCTTGTGAGGTACGTAGCAAAGGGGGCGTTGTACTCTATTATGGTTCTAGTGAGTGATGAGTAGAGGGGAACAATGTCCTCTTCTATTCTGCATGAGACACCTTTTGTGATGAGGTGTGCCACATAGGAGGATTTCCTGACTACTGTGGGGATGTGATTATCACAGTTGTGTCCACTGTCCACCTGCGACCCAAGGTCTCTTATCATACTTTCAGTGTTACGTATACTACCACCTATGTTGTAGTTCATGGCTACAGAGTTTTTTTACAAAGGGGATGAAAATGCACTTTTTGGCATTGAGCTTGAGCCCATGGCATTGACAACAGCCATCTGTCTCAGTGAGGCCCTTTTGTAGGATGTCCACATCGTTAGTGTTTACAATTATGGCTCCTAGTTTGCAGTCATCTGGAAACTTTAGTAGCCGCAGACCTTCCATGTTAAAGTTTACTTCAGGGAAGTAGATACTAAACAGGACAAGACCCAGGACTGGACCCTGTGGTACTGCACTCATCACTGGTCCAAAGTCATACTTGGAGTCTGCTACTTTCACAGTGTGTGTGTTCTGTCAGTAAGCCAGTTAGCAACCCATCTTGTGACATAGCAATTTATACCTAGTTTAGTGGGTTTATCTATATTTCCAGAGTGTGGGGTGGTGTTGTAAGTCTACATAGGCTGTGCGAACCACCTTACCCTTGTCTATGGTTCTGGTGACTGCTTCAATGTCATCTACCAGGTTTAGGAGACATGATCTGCATTTTACAAACCCAACATGGTTGTGGTCCAGGGTTTGGGGATTACCAATGTATTTTTTTATAAGTTGTATGATGATACATTCCATGGCCTTGAAGAGCAGGCTCATCAGGCTAATGGGGCACTAGTTCCTGGGGTCCGTGGTATCTCCACCCTTGTGTAGTGGGATAACCATCACTGTGCACCATTCAGCAGGCACAAAGCCTGAGGTGAGGCTATGACAGAACATGGTACATTGGTGTGGTGCCTGTTCATTCTGTGGTTTGTGTAGAACACAGCCTAGGAAGTTATCTGGTCCCATGGCTGCTGTGATACTGGCTTTGGAGAGGGTTTTTTACCTGTGCAGCCATGATGACAGTAACTTTTCCATCTTCCATTATAGAGATGTGCTCTTTCATGGGTGAGAGGGGGTTAAAGTTAACACTGATCCTATCTGCCAGGATGCTGGCAATATCAGTTGGGTCTGCATATTTAGTGCCATTCAGCTGTAACTCAGAACAGATCTGAGTGTTGCCATGACATGGACCTGTCTGTTGGGCAGAGATCTTCTAAGTAGACAGTATGCAACAGAGTACAGATTGAGTTAAATTCATTCTTGTTGCATGGGGCAACTGTTTGAGGCCAGTAATCCTCTTGTTGAGGTACTTCAGTGGTCTTTCCAGCTGCTAAAGGTGCCTAGTCAGATTCATCGCAAGTGTGTTGTGGTACTCTCTGGTGGGTCTGATGACTGATGAGTAAAGGGAACCTCCTTTGACCTACATGCACATACCTTGGCAGTTTGTGGGAACACATAGCATGATTTTCTGACCAATTTGTGAATGTGTTTCTGGAAGTAGAGATGACTATCCACATTTGTCCATAGATCCCTTATTATCACCTCCATATTTAGCCTAAGTGTGTGAGCATGCCCAGTATGACCTTTCAGTATGTTGTTGCCTGACATTTGCTTTGTTTATTTAAGTGTGTGAGCATGCCCAGTATGACTTTTCAGTGTGATGCTGAATGAAATCCACTACATTTGTTGAACTGTGTGAGCACGCCTGGTATAGACATTTATACTATATGTGTGTGGAAAATCAAGTTGTATTTTTCCAGCAGGGCTCACCTTTGCATCATAAATCAGCAGGGATCATGCTGTGCCTGCAGGGTTTCCATGAGACACTTTGCATAGACTTATCAATATTTCTACATACAGGGGGGAACAGCTATTCTTTGTGCATTTCTACCCGGGGGCACACCTGATTGTTACTGTGGGTGCACATAGGATTAGGGTTTCACCTGACACTTATACACATTTGCTAGGCCTGCACTGCTATGTAAGGTATACCATTTCAGTCTGTACTGTTGCCTATCGTACTGGCATGAGGCATACTACTGTACTACAGATCTTAGCGTCCAATGTCAAGTATATTAGATTGCGACTTCATAGTCTACCCAACCCACATCACACCGCCTGGCCTGCTTTTCTTTGTCTGCATAGGCCTGTGGGGGAGGTTACCCATATGCCTCTTTAGGGGCATGATACAGCATTTCTTTGTGTTTGCATTAGGGTACAACTGTCCTGCTGTGTCTGTACCAGTGCAATGCTGTCATAGCTTAGTGGTTCAGTACTGTGACTATAGTGCACAGTATCCTGGGTTCAAGCCCTGTCACTGCTTTTTATTTTCATACTGGGCAAACCAGACTGCTTAAGGAACAGTAAAGCAAATATGAGCATGTTTACCTGACTTTGCTCAACTTTGCCCAACCTTGCCCAACATTGCTCAACGTTGCCCAACGTTGCGCTAGTTAGCGCGGGCAATTTTGTTTACATATACTAAATAGTGGCAAAAGCTGCTTAGCACTGCTTTATATTGCTTAAAACATGGCAATCATTCCTCATGTGGTGCTGCAGGGCTGCCTATGTCGGATGCATATAGTACACTCCCTACACATGTTTGAAAACAGGTAGTGTCAACTTAGGCATCCCTTTTATTTTATGTGCGAGTCAGCGAGAGGTATCATTTACAGGGTTCCTACTGAGCCAGTGTATGTGCTATGCGTTGCCTCTTTGCCAAGGCCAAGGCATGCTGGGCACACCTTTTTCTGCCTACTAGGGCAGGCTCAGGTTGTTCCTCCTCTGAGTCACGCTGTGCCTGTGCAGGCCTTGGCAATGGTAGGGGGCTGTTTGGCCCTGCCCCATGCTGTTCCTGCTGCAGCTGTTTTCGCAGGATCATATTGTGTAGTATGGCACATACCGTGACAATTTGGGTACATGTAATTGGTGAGTACTGCAAGGCTCCACCAGATGTGTCCAGGCACCGGAACCGTGACTTGAGCATCCAAAACACATGCTCGATTACATTTCGTGTTTGTGCGTGTGCCTCATTATTGAGTTCTTGTTCAGGTGTGTGTGCATTTCTGATGGGTGTCATCAGCCACGGCTCCAGTGCGCATCCAGACCGTCAAGGATGTCCCCATTGGCAAATGTCTGGTACAGCTGCATCAAATGCCAGATATGGGAATCATGGTAGCTTCCAGGGCAGCCAGAAGACAATACTCTTTCTACTACCCTATTTATAAAATTTCCAGAGTATAATTCTTTATTGCATGCCACCAGCTTCCACCCACAACATATCATCCAGAATATACCTAAGTCCCAATTTCTAAGAGCTAGGAGAATTTGTTCCAGCCAAGGGTCTTATGCTAAGATTAGTGATGATTTGGTCGGTAGATTTAAAGATAGAGGGTATCGTTTGGGCACTGTTTATATGGCAAAACAATGGGCTTCAAATTTCAACAGAATTGATCTGTTGCATTACAAAGATCGGAACCAGGATGGGGTTCAGCAGCCGCTGAGATTAGTCACCACCTATGGACGTAACACCCGGGGCTTCATGAAAATTGTTGACAGACATTGGAATATTCTTTTGGCGGATAATAGATTACACAATATTCTTAAGGACAGATGTTCTTTCTCTTTCAGAAGGGGACGCACTATTGGGTCACATTTGAGCCATTATAAGAGGTCTGTGTCTGATGCCAAAGTCTTCACTCAATTAACTTTTACAGGGGCACCAGTGGTTGGTTGTATTCCATGTGGGCACTGCAAATTTTGTAATAGAGTCTCACGTACTGGTGAATTTAGTAGTCAGAATACCCCTGATGTTTTTGAGATTAGGTTTTGGGCCAATTGCAGTTCAGAGTGGGTTATATATTTGGTGACCTGCACTTGTTCTGCGTTTTATGTAGGTCAGACCTCTAGGGCTTTCCGTCTTAGGATTGGTGAACACATCAGTGACATCAAAAATAAATGTAGTAATAATGCATTATACAAGCATAGTTTAAAACATACTACAGCTAGTTTTATGTTTTGTATTATTGATCATATCAGGGGTAAATGTCAAGATAAATTGAAGTGGCATGATATGCTGACTTCAAAGGAGAGGAAATGGATAATTAGACTTGGGGCAATGTTTCCACCTGGTCTTAATGACCAACTGTGATTTATTAATCATGTATTGTGATTGGTTTTTGGTTACTTTTTGATATATATATATACTGGGTTTGAGCATTCATGAGAATACATGCATTTTTATTTTCACTGAGGAAGGTTCTGTTGAGCCGAAACCGGTCTGTATTAGATATTTGATATCAGATATCTGAGGGATTTGTCTCTCAGTTATGATTGAATAAATAACTTCTATCCTGTTACCAACAGCTGCTGGCTTTGTTTGTTTGATAACTCAAACTCACCCCCAGGAATCCATAGTGTTAGGTGACTTCAACATCGATTGGAATTCCTTCTCATCTAGCTCCCCATCTAGCAGCATAAATCTACATGGCTTTTCTCAGCTCATATCCACTCCTACCAGACTAGGTAAACCCCAAAACAAAGACAGCATCCTGGACTGGATCCTTACTAATAAAGCTCCTGACCAGTACTCAGCAGGTACTCACCCAGAGGACATGAGTGATCACTTACTCACCTATGTTATCAAATTCAAGAAAATCACCACCCTTCTTACAACCATAAAAAAAATCAGGAACAATAATAAATTCAACGCCTCCATTTTTCAAACTGAACTTAAAGCCCACAACTGGACAATACTCAAGTCTCTTCCTCTTGAAGAGGCAGTTATCTACTTCAACACCACCTTCCTCAAGATTCTAGATTCCCATGCTCGAATACGGTCCATTAGAACTAAAACCAAAACCACACCACGGCTCTCTAAGGAAACAAAATCCAAAATCCTATCTAGAAAGAAGATGTGGGTCACATGGCGTACCTCTAAAGACCCACACTCCCACCAAACCTTCCGGCAACTTACAAATGAAACTAAAAGAATGATCTTAAATGATAAAAAAAACTTCTTCCTCCACCTCCAACACAAACACCTTAATAATCCACAAAAATTCTGGGCAGGCTTAAACAAGCTCCTGCACCCAGGCCAGCCAATCACCCCCACTCCAACAACTTGCAAACAACAGTGCCCTGTAAACATTGCTAACACATTCAATAGTTTCTTCACAGAAACTATACAATCTCTGGCCACACAATTCAAACAAACAACCAGCCCACTCCACTACCCATGCCAGCAGAATACTACAACTACATCAGATCATCTATTTACCTTCGATCCAGTACCCATATCCTCTATAATATCTCTTCTTAAAAAAACTAAAACCCACTAAGCTAGCAGCTGACCTTCTCCCAGCTGAGTTTCTTCAAAAAGCAGCTGAGGTCATTTCCTATCCCGTCTCCATAATCATAAACCATACCTTGTCAGAAGCCTTCATCCCCTCCATATGGAAAATGTCCCACATTATTCCTCTCCATAAAGGTGGTAGCTCACTAGAGCTAACCAACTACAGACCTATAGCTATACTCTCACCCCTGGCCAAAATTATGTAAAAGTGTGTCCACAAACAACTGATGGAACACCTCACCAAAAATAAAATTCTAGCCAACTCCCAACATGGCTTCAGGCCAAATCACAGTACCACATCAGCCCTACTATCCTTTTCTAATACCATCAATAACTTCAGAAACAATAATAAACTATCATCTGCTCTTTTCTTAGACCTCTCCAAGGCCTTTGATATGGTGAACCACATTCAACTCCTCCATACATTTAAAAAACTATCACTCAGCAATTCCACGCTGAAATGGTTCCAATCCTACCTGTCCAATAGGCAACAGGCTGTTCTATGGCAGGACAAATTATCCACATGCCTACCTGTTACACTTGGAGTTCCCCAAGGATCTATTCTTGGCCCTCTTCTCTTCACCATCTTTGTTAATGACCTGCCCACAATCACCCCCATGCCACATGCATTCAATATGCAGATGATTCGACTATCATCAGCACTGCCTCCAACCTGGCAGACCTCACTGCTTCAACCCAAGACACCTTCAACCTAATAGAAAATGGTTCTCAAGTCGTCAACTAGTTCTCAACCCCAACAAAACAAAACTACTTACTTTCTCACCCACTAACAAGACTCTTCCCCACCTTCTCTATTACATCCTCCAATGGAATCACTATATCACCAGAAGCTCACACAAAGCTATTAGGTGTTACCATTGATAACTCCCTTAAATTTGACACCCATTTCAATCTAACCATCAAAACCGTCAATAAAAAGCTTGGCTCTCTCTATAAAGTAAAACACTTTCTCACTCCTCACGCTAAAATTACAATTGCCAGCACACACCTACTATCAACTCTTTTCTATGCCTCCCCCTTTTTACAAACCTAAACAAGACAACCCTTAACAAACTTGCTTCTTGTTTCAATCACATAGCTAGATTTGCCACAAATTCCACCTTTAGAATGCACCACTGCACTAACTTGAAGCAACTAGGGTGGTTAGAGTTTTCCAGCCAACTCCATTTCAACCAACTCAAAACGTCTCACCAGATACTTTATCACCCAGAGAAAACACCAGCTCTGAAAAACATCATTCACCCCTATATTAACCTGCAATCTTTACGCTCCTCCAATAAGATCTTAGCTCAAACTACCAAAGCCAATAATTCTGCTGGGGATTCTCTATTCTCAAACTTTGTAGGTAAAATGTGGAACTCCCTACCGACCATGCTCACCTCAGAACCTTCACTCCTACAATTCAAAAAAAAGCTTAAACCCCATCTCAATACTCTCTGGCAATGTCCCTGTTCCAAACCTGATTAACCACTATCATTTACCCTTCTCTTACCTCACTATCCTTAACCGCTTTTTAACAAGGCGCCTCGCCTTTGTAATTGACCTATGTTTTTTTTTATATGCTGCTGTTATTTTATTCCCAAGATGTGATGTATCTTTTCATTGTATTTAGAACTCAACTATCTTCCTTTTTTGCATTAACAATATTCATATGTCTGTTATGTACCTGGAGCTTTTCTCCCCGGGCCTCCGCTGAAAATGGACATGTATCCAGTCGGACTCTCCCGGTTAACAAATGTAAAATAAATAAATAAATAAAAATTATAATTTGGATTCCATTACTGACCATGGCAATTCATCCTTAAGAAAGAACAAAGTTGCCCTTGAGTTGCTACTTTAAGATAGTATTAATACGCTGCCTTGAGACGTTATATAGCTTGTGAGGATCAATGCTGTAGATGTGATTAAGCTTTACAACCCTTTAATTCCAGCTTAGTTTACAAAAAATAAATAAATAAAAATGTAAGTAGTTGCCAATGCTGAAGCGCATCAAATGTCAGCAGTAAGTCATATGTTTAGTAAAGTAACACTAAATTGCATAAAAACCAACCATTTTGGCAACCTTTTAAACGATTTGTAAAAACAAGGAAGATAATCAGTATACTAGTGGTATCCTGGTTCAGGTATATTAAAACCATCTGACAGAAGGAGTTTTTAGTTGAATCTAGAATAGAAGCTGCTGTTAAAAAGGGATGATTACTAGTGCAGATAAAATATTGCATGATAATTATAGGAATCAATCAGATGAGGTTAGAAAAATTTAGGAAGAGAAATGGGTAAGCTATTCACAAGGAAACAATGGGAGGGTGTGTGTGTATATATATATATATATATATATATATATATATATATATATATATATATATATGTATGTATGCATATACATATAGCTCCCAAGTAAGCAACAAAGTCTAGAAGATTAAGGATTTTTGCTTGGAAGTTTTCCCATGTGTATTTTTATACACCGCGCAGACTCCAAAGAAGTTTTCCTCAGGTAGATAGCAAATGTTGGAGTTGTGATGGAGATGAAAGACTAGGAACATATGTTTTGGGAGTGTAATTAGGTGAAAGACTGTAAGAATTCCCTACAGAGTACTTTGTCAGAAATATTGGGTGAACAAATGAATGCAATTAAGAAAATTATTTTTTTGAGCTGGGACACAGGATCTGAATTGCCTAGACATAAGTAAGGCCTTATTAAGTTTAATTCTGGTGGCTGACAAAAAAGCAATTACTAGAAAATGGAAATCAAAGTCTAAACTAACTGTATTTGAAGCACTGAATATTGTAACAGAGGCAAAAGAACTGGAAATGTGATCTTTAGAAAAGGGCAGGAGCAAATTACATTGAAAAAATGGGAATTTATAGAAACAATACAAGCAGAATAATGTTTTGGAGGAGGAGTGAGATTTAAGGGGAGGGAGGAACTGAGCAAGTTATGTAATGCTGGATTGATGATAATTCTACAAAAATATGTACCTATTATACAAAAATGAACCTCATATGAGCGTGTCTATATTCTCCTCCTTTGATAAACTGGCTAATGCTTTTAGGTTTTCCTTCCTTCTCTTATCTTCATGACATCTTCAAGATTATCTGACTGGTATTTTTTGTTTTTCCTTTCTTGTCTTATCTTCTCTACACTTTCAAGATTATCTCTACTTAACATACTGTATGAACAACAATCATATGTTAGTACCTGCTGTACTTTTAAGTGTTTGTCTAAACCACTATGACTATGTAAATATCTTATGCAATCATATGTTATTATCTGCTATATTTTATAACTGCATATCTAAACCACAATGCTCATGTAAATATTTTATGTATAGTATGTTAGCAATTGTTCTGGAGCTTTTCTTCCTGGGCCTCCACTGAAAATGGACAGTTCTATCAAGACAGACCTCCCTGATAAACAAATGTAAGACAAATAAAAATAAAATAAATGTCATTTATAATATTTGTAGCTAGGAACATGTTAATATGGTTTGCATTTTTATATATAAATGTATGTTTGCCTATCTCTTAAGTGATAATTCCATAAAGGTGTTACAAAATGGTGGTCAGGGTATATCAGTATAGAAATGAAGGCTGAGCATAAGTCTGTTTCTGAAAATTGAGTTGCCCACAATGGCACACGGCTCAACACTATTACTAGATTTGGAGTGAACGTTAAAGTAAGGAGCACTAGTCACTCATGGCTGTTAAATCTTGCACAGATTGGTAATTAGCCCTTCCTGGCTTCTTGACTGAAGCTGCAGGGATTATTAAGATGGCTTTTGCTGGGAATAATTCCATGTTCAGTTAGTAGCCAAATAACAAGCTAGATACCCAGTTTTTCTGGTTTCAGTGGATGTTCTTGCAATCAACAGAGAGATTTGGAAGGACCCAAATAACCTTTGCCAGTTCTGCCAATTTTTAGTTGCAATACTTTGAATGGCATACTCTAAAGCAACTATTTAGTTGACTGCAAGTTAATTGATGTTTTGTCCTCAGTTTGAGATAAAACAATCAAAATATTGCCCTGTGAGTCAGCTGGGAAATGTACTTTATCTGGAGCCCAGAAGATTGTACACCCGAACTTTCACAGTATATCTCATACCATTATTTAACAGTCACACTCAACAAAAAAGGATGCCATTTTTTTTAGGTGCTAGAGATATACGCATTGTCTTAGATACTAAAAAATGAATGGAGCATTTGTCACCTGCTACACCTTTTACTTATTCTGCTGATACTGGAATATCTACATAAGGAGAGGCCTTAAGTACTGATGTAGTTACTCCAGTATCGACCAAGAACAGAAATCTTTTCCTGATCTTCTTTTAGAAAGGAATTTAAACATACTTTTTTTAACTTGCAGAATTTTTCAGTTAGTTGATGCTTTATTTTCTGTAGTCTGGGACAGGGTGGGAGTAAAACAGAAATTACTGTAATCAGGCTGCTGTGGAGTCCAATTTTCTAGGCCCTACTGTTGCTGCTTATAATCATTTTCCTCAACTGCATTTTGTTGTAGTATAACAGGTAAAGCAGGATTCTTGCAAACAGTGTGGGGAGGTCCCATTCAGCTGTGTCTACCACCCACCAGCTGAACCCTGTGTGTTAGCTTCAGGGACCTGAATCTGTTAAGTCCATTACTTTTTTTTTTATTTTTCCACACACTGATTAGTATAGTCAAATAAATAATTTAATTCCTGTTATTTCCAGTAAAGTCGAACCTGCTTTAACTTAAACTGAATTGGTTAATATAGTCCCCGAACAAAGGTCCTTCCAATTGCTTGACAGGCAGTCAGCAGGTGAACAGTAATCCCTGAGTCACAACCAGATGTGGCCTTAAGTCACTTTAAATAATCCCAAGATAATTCACATTTTCTTGCAGTTATATTTTTAGACCAGTCAGGTTTAGGTGGGAAAACCCTTAGGTTCATAGGTTCATAGGTAGGTACTAGGCTATCGGCCCAAGGGCCTACATAAGCCTAGCCATCAAGGTTCCCTGGCTTACGCCACCCAAGAATGTTATTTTCCTGTGCCACTGTCGAGCAGAGACACAGAAGTGATCCCCGGGGTGTATTTCCTATTTCCCATCCACTGAATAAGATTTTTCTTGAAGAGTAAAAAGATAAGAAAAAAAACAATCAAATAACTAAAACGAGGTCCTTGTCGGCAGGAACAACTCCAGCACTCTAGGTCTCCTTAACGTAGTTTATTATAAAAACAAAACAGAACGTTTTCGCCACAGCAATCTGTGTCAGAAATTCAGAAAATAACAAAAGTTCAAGTTACCCATATACTATACTGCAGGAAGTGTGACAACATCCCAATTTCGAGCAAAAGCAAATTTCTATATATCTTTTAAATATATTTATTTTAGAAATATATTAATTTAAGAAACCATGCACTGAAATGACAGCAGGAACCATAAAACATAATAAAAACATCAAAAATGATATGCACATTAAATATCAATTGTGAACGTCATTTTTATATATATATATATGTGTTTTACACACTGGAAACCAGCTACGCTGTATGCAAACATATATATAAAATTGTATGTAAAAACATATATACAACCACAAGGGTGAATTGCTACCTTGATCTGTTATTGGCACAAATAGTTAATATGTGAAAAAAGATATGTATATATATGATAGAAATTATCTACTTCACATTTCCATAATGCCCACTTTATACACAATTGGGCATATGTCAGTACTTTACTATGATTCATACGTGTGATTATGAACATCAGTATAACTATTTTAATACATAATAAGTATGCTACAACAACAGTGCCCTGCCAGCATTGGAGGCCTATATTACCCTAACTAACCTATCTTAAGTAACTTCTTAATTTTAAAACCGGGGCAATATTACAGTTACTGTTCAAACCTGGATGCCTAAACGCATCCAACCGTAACTGCCATTCCAGTTCTCTATTCTCAAGAATCAATGAGAACGGGCCGCCCCTAATTTTTGATGGTACTTGATCAATAGCCATGAACTGAAAGCTATGTCCAGGATTGAAGCTTATGTGTCTTGCCAAAGCATTATCGCTCTTATCATTTTTTATAGCATACATATGCTCATACATTCGGTCCCTGGCCCTACGGTCCGTCTTTCCGATGTAAAATGCTTGACAACAGACACACATGGCTATATAAATGATGGATTTACTCTCACAATTTAGGGCAAGACGAATCTGATATTTTTTGTTCCTAACCATAAATGTTTCTCCTGTTCTTACCTTATTACAGAATTTGCAAAAGCCACATTTGAACATCCCCTTCCTCGGTTTTAAAATTAAGAAGTTACTTAAGATAGGTTAGTTAGGGTAATATAGGCCTCCAATGCTGGCAGGGCACTGTTGTTGTAGCATACTTATTATGTATTAAAATAGTTATACTGATGTTCATAATCACACGTATGAATCATAGTAAAGTACTGACATATGCCCAATTGTGTATAAAGTGGGCATTATGGAAATGTGAAGTAGATAGTTTCTATCATATATATATATATTGTTCTTTGGATTGTTCTAAAATAAAATAAATAAAATAAATAAATAAATAAATCTTGTCACCACAATAAACAAGACATGCTGGAGGGAAAGATTCCTGTCCCCAAAACTTTCCATACTCTGGAACAGGCTACCCGTCTATGTCAAGCAAAGTTCTTCATTAGCACTCTTCAAGAAAATAACTACCACCCCAACCCCTGAGAAGCACATCGGGAAAGATGCAGAGGCAGTAGCCAACACCTTTAACTCCTTCTTCACCGATACTATCCAATCCCTTGCTAGCCAACTAACCTCCACTGCTCCACCTTCCTCCAAATCTCATGAAGCTGCCCACATCTCCTTTAACCTAAACCCTGTCTCTTCCTCCTATATATGTTCCCTCTTAAAAAAACTGAAACCAACCACCCTGGCGGCTGATCACCTCCCAGCGGAATATTTACAAATAGCATCTGAAGTCATCGCCTACCCTATATCCATCTTGATCAACAGAACTATTACTGAAGCCACTATTCCCTCTTCTTGGAAGATTTCTTATATCATCCCTCTACATAAAGGAGGCACCTCCACTGAAATATCTAACTACAGACCAATAGCAATCCTGTCTCCAATAGCGAAAATTATGGAAAGATGTGTTCACAAACAACTCCTTCACTACTTAACCCTTAATCGTCTCTTATCTAACTCCCAACATGGTTTCCGCCCCCACCATAGTACTACTACTGCCCTCCTTTCCTTTATTGACTCCATTAATAACAATCGTAACAACAAACTAATATCCTCCGCCCTCTTTCTTGACCTATTGAAGCGTTCGACATGGTCAATCACCAACTCCTACTTAATACCCTAGAAAGTCTATACCTTAGCACCCCTGCACTAAGCTGGTTTAAGGCGTACCTCACGGGTAGGCAACAAGCTGTCCTGTGGCAAGACAAACTATCAGACCTGCTCTCAAACACCATCGGTGTTCCTCAGGGCTCTATTCTTGGTCCCCTTCTCTTTTCCATCTTCATAAACAACCTGCACTCAGTCATCCCTAAATCCACCTGCATACAATATGCTGATGACTCCACCCTGATCTGCTCCGCTGTCTCCCTTTTAGAACTCCAAACTACTACTCAACTCTGTTTTACTTTAGTTGAGAAATGGTTCACTGACTTGAAACTCCTACTTAACCCAACAAAACTAAATTACTCCTATTCTTCCCGAGCCAATACACCCCTTGGCAATGAACTCCCAAATACTAACATTATTCCTTTTCATATTAAATCCATCAACGGAACCATCATAGCCCCTGTTGCCAGTACCAAATTACTAGGTGTTACCATTGACTACAAGCTAAAATTTGACATCCACATTACCCAAACCATCAAATCGGTTATCAAAAAACTTGGATCCATGTACAGAATAAAAAACTTCTTAACCCCCTTGACCAAACTAACTATTGCCCACACGCATCTCCTCTCCACCTTACTATATGCATCCCCAGTCTTTTCCTTCCTCAATAAACGTGAACTTAACATGCTCTCTCTTGCTTATAACCATATTGCTAGGTTTATAACAGGTTCCCCATATCGCACCCACCACTGCCTTAACCTTAGGAAACTCGGTTGGTTGGAACTACCCAATCTTCTCAAACTTAATCAACTCACCGAAGCCTTTAAAATAATCCACTATCCCGACAGAACTCCCTCACTGTGTAGTATTTTGACCCCCTACTCCAACCTTAACTCCCTTAGATCAGCTAATAACGTCCAGATCTTAACAACTAAAGCTAAGAACTCGGGTGGTGATGCCCTGTACGCCAACTCCATTGGAAAGCCCTGGAACTCCCTGCCAAACACCCTTAGACTCATGACCTCACATCAACAGTTCAAAAACAACCTCAAAAGCCATCTTAAGCTACAATGGCTATGCCCATGCACAGAACCCGACTAACTTATCTAATCTCCTGTACTCATAATTTGCCCTGATAAGCTAGTTCTTAGACCATTATTCTCACTGTGTTTATCCTATAACACTACTTTGTTTAAACTGCAGCTTTGCTACTTGTGCTTATATTAAGTCTCTGTTATTTCCTATTCTTATATTGTAAATGTAACTTGCTCTCATCATGTATTGCTTTTATGTTGGAGCTTTTCTCCCCGGGCCTCTACTGAAAAGGGATATGTATCCAGCTGGACTAGCCCGGTCAACAAATGTAAAATAAATAAATAAATAAAATAAATATATACATATCTTTTTTCACATATTAACTATTTGTGCCAATAACAGATCAAGGTAGCAATTCACCCTTGTGGTTGTATATATGTTTTTACATACAATTTTATATATATGTTTGCATACAGCGTAGCTGGTTTCCAGTGTGTAAAACACACATATATATATATAAAAATGACGTTCACAATTGATATTTAATGTGCATATCATTTTTGATGTTTTTATTATGTTTTATGGTTCCTGCTGTCATTTCAGTGCATGGTTTCTTAAATTAATATATTTCTTAAAATAACATATTTTAAAAAGATATATAGAAATTGCTTGCTTTCAGGAAATTGGGATGTTGTCACTTCCTGATTTGCAGTATATGTATGGGGAACTTTTGTGTGAACTATATTTCCTCTGATGAAGCCACAGATTGCTGTGGCGAAAACGTTCTGTTTTGTTTTTATAATAAACTACGTTAAGGAGACCTAGAGTGCTGGAGTTGTTCCTGCCGACAAGGACCTCGTTTTAGTTATTTTCTTGAAGAGTGCTAATGAAGAGCTTTGCTTGACATAGACGGGTAGCCTGTTCCAGAGTATGGAAAGTTTTGGGGACAGGAATCTTTCCCTCCAGCATGTCTTGTTTATTGTGGTGACAAGATTTAGGTCCCTAGAGCATGTAGCTCGGAGGGATTAGGATTTATTTAGGTGTAGCATGTCCAACAGCTCTGGGTTTGACATTGCTTTATATGTTAGGCAGAGATCACCTCGGAGTAGGCAATATGCTATGGAGTAAAGCTGGAGTTTTTTGAGGAGATCAGTGTAGGGCATTTGTTTGAGATCAGTAATCCTTGTCACTGAATTTGGTAATGCAATCCTTTTTTGTCCAGTTTTTCAATCTTAAGCTTTCTTTCTTCTGTCTTGACCTACATATATAATTTTTGATGAATTTCTGGTGGTACTAAAATATGTAACAGATTCGTATGATCTGAGAACTTAGGATTATGTAGTCAACAGTTTAAACAATGTTCATTAAAATTCAGAGATTCATTCCTTGTTGTGTCTTTCGGCTTTTCCCAGTTAGGGGTCGCCACAGTGGAACTCCGGTCCGCTAATGATTGGCAGTAGATTTTTACTTGCTGAGTTGCTGGCCCTGACGCACAACCTTCAATGAAGGTAAGCCCATTCACGCATGCCTCCACACAGAAGACGGTCTAGCTGAGAATCGAACAGGACAACGTCTTACTGTAAGGCAACAATGCTACCACAGCACCACCACTGCAGTACTCAGAGATTCATTCCTAATGTTTGAAAATTCTTAGCCATATTATACATGTTATAACAAGTCCAATGGCAATGAGCTAAAGTCACTCCTTGAGGAGTGGGAATGTTGCTGTTGTATTTTATTTATTTGGGTTTGTTAACTTGGGTAGATCACTGATCAATGGATATTTACAACTGTAGTAAAAACTAGTTAACATACAAAAGGAAATACATATTTACATATACAATATTTAGTTGAATACATGATCGACAATGTACAACTTTCCATGTAGGAAGTAACTAAGGTGCTATGGATGTAGAATGAATGAGTAAATGAACCAAGAAATTAACTTACACCACCTGCATCAGGACATTTGCCTTTTTACTTTATGCTGAGGCACAGTTAGCTATCAGTAGATTTTTTTTTGGCCCCTTCAGACTTCATTTTTACTGGCCTGGTCCCCAGTAACCAAAGTCCATGCCAGGTCTGCCACCTACTCTACAATCCTCCCCACACTTACTCCATTTTTGCTTGGGCCAGTAGTGGATCTGGAGGGTGTCCTTGGGGCTTATCTTATCTGTGCTTCTATCTTGGGGGATTTTTTTTTTTTTTATATATGACCTACTCACTCCCTTTCCCCACCTTCCACACTTGTTGATTACGTGCAAAGGCAACTCCTCTCTTTGAAACAAGCCTTCCCTTAGGGTGCATATCAGCAAGCGCCCTCCCACCTCATATGGACATGCCCATCCCGTATTTGCTGCTACATCAGTCCCCTGAGCCACTAATTGAACCCTGATTGGCTGGGCTGTAGTCGGAATGTTATCCCTCTACACCACAGGAGTGACTTAGCTGTCAGCAGAATTGGAGGTATGAGGTAGCATAAGATGGGAGGAGAGAGCTTCCTATAATTTAGGACCTAGGTTGGACAATAAATTATCTGTAGAATCTATCTAGGGGCTTGAAGAAGTGGACCTGAGTGGATGTGACTTCAGAGATTATAAGATGGCATGGATTTTATGAGTTTGAAGATTAAAGAGGAGAGTGTCTGATCATTAATGAATTTGAATAGTTGAAAGCTGAGAAGAAAGTCATCACTGCATTTAACTGGGAGCCATTTTACTTTTTCATGATTATGAAGTGGTGTTCTGTACTTGGGCATAGGATGATGAACTGACAGGTGGTGTTAGAGATAGACTGGATAGTACATTTCTTTTAGCTACAGAAGCTATTAGAGAAATATTCTAGTTGGGAAAGTAGGATCCCCTAACCTTTGGCTAATATTGTGACATTTGAAAGAAAAAGATTGTCTTAGCCCAGAATAAGTGAGTTAATCTTTTTATGTAATAGCCAGGTGAAGAGACACCACTTTACTTAACCACTTAGCCATCCTGCAGGAAGGTCTGTCTCAAATAAATAACTTGTGTCAAAATTATGGACTGAAACTAAATGACAACAAATACATTATTGTCATCTAACCCAAGGATCTATCACATTGTCAATATTCAGTTGTTCAGACTTTGGGACCTTATGTGGACAGTGACCTAACTTTTGACCAATATGTGTCCATTGCTGTAAGAACGCCCTTCTGCATTGCATAACTTATAAATAAAGGGATTGTGTCCAGCTCTACGGATGTCATTATCTCCATTTACTCAGCCCTCGTTAGGCCAATTATTGAATATAATGCCCCCTTGGTATCCATTTGTCCATACACATGGAATGTGCACAGAAATACCTTGCAAAAAGGATGCAAGGCCTAAACAACATGTCTTACATGGGCGAAACTCAAAGCCCTGTTACTAAATTGTATTCTGAATTCCAGTTATTGCATGTGTATGGTAATCCAATTATCCATAAAGGGTATGCAGAAAAGTATGCCGCATTACCCTTAGGAGGGAATGGAATTTTCATTTTTCCCATTTTGTTTTTGCTTTGATACACAATTATACAGCAAAGTGAGGATCTCTTCACTTCACATTGCTGGGAACATCACCCTAATTTTCCATTTACTTTTTCTGTTTCTGTGCTTGAATACAATTTAAAGTGCCAGTATCACCAAATTTTCTGCAGTAATGTGTACTTACTTTCTTGCTTTATTTGTTTGCACTTACTCAATTCTGGTCTTAGTACAGAACATTTTCAGGTTGTAAGACAAAGGCTTATTGTATAGCTGAGACCTCTTTATAGGAATGTACTATCCAAAATAAGCAGCCATCACCCTCTGGTCTGTATCTGAATCATGGCACCATTATCTGCACTGATACTTGAAATCTTAACTGTACATTTGCAGAGTACTTACACCTCTGATTATGAACATATGCCTAATTATCATATAATAATTAGGCATATTTTTCAAAATGCAAATATCTCCAAGCTGGAATAGTGCATACAGAAATGTTTTGCATTGCCATGTAGGTCACTCTGATGTGAGCAAGACAAGTATAACAATCATGGAACATTTCTGAGTCGTTTACTCTTTCTTTATTGATTATAAAATTAGGGTTATGACTTGATATAGAATTACTATTACTGTTACTTGTATAAAGATGAGTATGCAGAGAATAAATCTAGTGCTTCTACTTTTTCTAGATATTATTTTTCTCAACAGATTTGTTCAAATTCATGATTTATAACTGAATTTTTTGAAAAACTCTATGTGACTATAGTCCATACAAGATTTTTGCTATTTGTTTATGAGTTACCCTGTAGGGCAATTTCATTAAATTGCAACCTTCATGTCTCCCCCATCCCCTTTATGAGGTTGTGTTCCTGTTTGACCTCTCATTAATCACCACTACTTGTACATCCCTCCTTTCAATGACATTCTTAAACAACCTTTTCCTGGTACCTGCATGCCCCACTGCTCATAATCAGCGACTGGTTCTGTGATACCTCTACTCTTGGCCCTTCCTGCATTATTGTTTTCAGTTCCTCATCTTCCTTCTCAGGTTGCTTCATATTACATAGTAAGACCACCTAAGCTAAGCCCTAAGTTACTGTTGTTTCTCTCAAATACAGAATACTGCACAGCATTGCTGAGTTACCCTTTTTTCCTCTTCTTTAATTTTAGCCTTACACATTCTGAGTCACCATTGTTTTTCTTCCTTTGTTTGTATTCTGCAGCTGTTTCCTTCTTCAGCCTAATTGGCCAATTCTGTCGTTTTTTTCATAGTATAAGATCATAGCAAGTTACTAGGCTACTGGTCCTGAGGCCTTTATAATCCTAGCCAATAAATTAGTCCATGTTCCCACATGTTAGCACCCGATGTCCATGTCCAGCAGGGATACAGTTGGAATCCCAGGGGTGTATTTTTTTATTTCCCGTCCAGTAATCCAGGTTCCTCTTAAAGAGGGATAATGAGGTACTCTGCTTGATGTGGAGAATGTGTCTATTCCACAGATGGGGGAGTCCCTGGGAGACAAATCTGTCCTGCCAGCAAGTCCTATTGATGTCACAGATCAAGTTGAGGTTTTGCATGCGAGTCACGTGAGGGGAGTTTGACTTGTGAATATGCAGCAATTTCATCAAGGTGAGGTCAGAGATTACAGACATAGATCACCTCTGGGGAGTCTGTATGAGATGGAGTAGAGGGACAGGGCTTTTAACCTATCTGTATAGGACAGATTTTTGCAGCCCTGGATTCTCCTGGTCAGGAACCTCTGTGGTACCTCCAGCTTCTGTATGTGCTTCATGAGGTACATGCTGAAAGGAATATTATACTCAATGATGGGCATGATAAGGGAGGAATACAGTGTACTTATGACTTCTTTGTTCCTGGAAGAAATACCCTTACTAATTAGGTGAGCCTTATAGAAGCTCTCCATACAATGGAAGCAACATGGTGGTCAAAAGTTAGATTGCTGTCAACTTGGGTGCCCAGGTCCCTCACAACTGCTTGCATGCTTAGGACGTTGTTATTAATGTGATAATTTTTGGAGATGTAACTCTCCCCAAAGGAGATGATGATGATGCATTTTTGGCTTTTAGTTTGAGGCTGTGTTTCTGGCACCAGTCATTTGTCTGGATGAGACCCTCTTGTAGTATGTCTACATCACTCGGGGAGTTGATAACAGTGCCCAGCTTGCAGTCATCTGCAAACCCGATCAGCCATAGACCTCTGGTTTTGGCTTGCACCTCAGAGAAGTATATCCCAAACAGTAGGGGCCCCAAGACTGATCCCTGGGGTATGCTGTTTGTTACGGGTCTACTACTTGAAGTAGCTTCACCTATTTTGACTGTATGAGTTCTGTATGTGAGCCGATTAGCTACAAATCTGGTCACATACAGATTTACTCCAGACTGGCATAGTTTATCTGTTATGCCCGGGTGGGGAGTAGCGTCAAAGGCCTTGGCCAAGTCAAGGTATGCGGCATGCACCATCTTCTCCTCGTCCATGGCTTTGGTGACTGACCCAAAGAAGTCTACTGAATTTAACAGGCATGATCTCTCCTTGACAAAACCAAACTGTGTGGGGTCAAGCATTTGGAGGTTGAAGATGTCCTTGTTAATGTGGTCAATGATAATGAGTTCCATTGCCTCGCAAATTAGACTAGTTAAGCTGATGAGTTTATAATTGCCTGGATCGGTGAACGCTCCATCTTTGTGCAGAGGGATGATGGTGGCCATCCTCCATTTGGCTGGGATGAAACCAGTACTCAGGCTTAGGCTGAATAGGGTGCCTAATGGTGCTGCGAGTTCCTGCTGAGTTGGTGCAGGGTGCAGCCTGAAATATTATCAGGTCCCATGGAAGCTGTGTTTGTAGCCTTTGAGAGGGTGGTAATGACTTGTTCCCTAGTGATAATGGGTGGGGAACAGAGGGGATTACTGATGGGAGGAACAGAGGGGAGAAGTTTTCACTGAACCTGTCTGCCAGCAGCTTGGCTGTATCCACAGCATTTGTGTACGTGGTGTCCTTGACCATCATTTCTGAGCAGATTTGGCTCTTTCCCCTTAGATTGTGGTCATATGTGAAGAAGGACTTATGATTGTCTTTAGAAGATGTTTCTGCAGCATTTCTTCCCTCATATTCTTAAAACTACATTTGCCACTGCTTATCTCATCCCTTCACTAATTTATTGCACTCCCATCCTTACTAGCCTCCAGATATCACAAAAAAGGAAAACTTAATGCTATAATAAAGTGGCTAAATTTGCAGCTAATGCCCCTTTCATAACCCACCACTGTGTAGCACTAAAAATTCGGATTTGGTTAGAACTACTCCATCAACTACCATATACACAGATTCTTACACTTATAAAATTATCTAGCATCCATCTGCTTGTCCAGCACTAAATAAAATTCTAGGCAATTATGCTTCCACTCCGTTATTACAATCCAGTGGCCACCCCACCCCCCTCCACAAACCTATCAAATCTTCTGGGCATGATCTGTACTCATGCATGTTGCTAAGGCCAGAGACTCCTTATTTACATCCATTAGGTCAATGCCCTCTTTCCAGTCCTTTAAAACCATTCTGAGAGACTTTCTGGTCAAAAATCTGGCTCTGAACTTGCTCAACCATGGGATAAACGATATCCCTAAATATGAACAAGTTCCTATTCATATCTTATCCTTATCTATATCCATTAGGTCAATACCCCCTTACAGTCCTTTAAAACCATTCTGAGATACTTTCTGGCCAAAATCTGTCTCTGTTCTTGCTCAACCATAGGATAAACTATATCCCTAAATATTAAGTTCATATTCATATCTTACACCTTCCTGTTCCACATTCTTCCCTCACTCACTTGCTTCAATTTCTCTCCTCTGACTTTCTGGCTAAAATAACCCTGTCTTTTTCTCCCACTTCATATTGCAATTCCTGTTTGTATTAAACTAACTCACATTTAGTTTCTCTAAACTGACTAAAATTTCTTTAACTATTAAATTATTATCATATAAGTTGTATCTATTCTTAACCAGTGTATTGACAATTTGGTATAATTGCTTAAACTGCAGATTTTTTATTTTTATTTATTTTTTAAATTTTTTTATTACATTATTTTTGAAGATAGTAAAAGTTTGTTTCTTTCTTTCTTTCTTTCGGCTTTTCCAAGTTAGGGGTCGCCAGAGCGGAACTCCGGTCCACTAATGATTGGTAGTAGATTTTTTATGTGCCGTGTTTGCCAGCCCTGACGCACAACCTTCAACGAAGGTACGCCCATTCATGCATGTCTCCACACAGAAGACGCTCTAGCTGAGAATCGAATGACACAATGTCTTGCTGTGAGGTGACAATGCTACCGCAGCACCACCACAGCAGTTGAAGATTGTAAAAGTATTGTTGTTAAAATGGTTTTGTAATGCTTTGGAGATTTTCTGCAAGGGTTTCTGCTGAAAATTGGTACCTACTCAGTCAGACTTTCCTGGTAATCAAATGCCAATAAATAAAGGCATAATCATGAAGGCTCATTCCTGAAACCTTTCCTTCTCTATTCCATCTTAGTTACTGTCTCTGCCAGTTCTTCCTTCCTTCTGTGAAATGCAGATATTTTTCCTGTCCTTTCTCTACACCTCATGTGGCCTCTTGCGAGGTTTGTCCACTCTTGGGTCCTCCTTCCCTTATTCCCCTCAGACCTTTATTCTGCATGCTGCTCTTCTCTCTTCTTCTCCTTGCCTACTTCTTCCTCTCAAAGCCTCACCTCCTTTGTCCCCATGGTAGGTACCACATTTGTGTGTTCTTTCATTATTGTATCCAAACTCTTCCTTCCTCCTTCCTCTACTTGATATCCCAGTGGTCATAACCCCCAACAACAGCATCAAGGCTGTACCTTCGAGGCTATATTTCCCTCCCTGCTGCCCCTAGGCTGTCTCCAGCTGCCCCTGACTCACTGTACTCCCTGCCTCCAGGCACTCTTTTCACCATGAATATTCCTGCATCTGACTGAGAGCTCCTCCCTACTAACTATCCTCCTGATTTCCTTCTGGTATTAACTTCCAAGGCTCCCTGAAGCTTTGCCTGTCCTTCATCATTCACTACCACTCTCTATCTCATTCCTCCTTCTTGGCTCCTTTCCATTTCCTAGCAGCATATCTCATATCTGTTCTTTGAGCAGCTGCATCCTCCTGTTCTGTTGCAGTTTATTGCCCCACTTACCATCACTGCTCTAACTACTATGCATACTTTACTATGTTTTTCCTAAAACTCTCTACCATTTGTACCTGGATCTCCATCCTACTGTCTTGATTTCCCTTCCTTTCCAATCTTATTTTGTCATTTTTTGTCTAACACAACACTTTGCTATTTCAAAATTTCTTCCTTAGAACCTGCATCCCTTGCCACCCATAGTTTCCTAAGTTATATCACACTGCCCAAAGCTTGAGCACCTAACCCACAAGCCTCTCTCCCAGCCTACATTGCTTTCATAGGTAAATACTAAGCTAGCTGCCCTTGCAGGCCTTTTAATCCTAGTCAGTGTCCCTTTAGGTGGTTCAATTAACCTATCCCATTTGGTTAGAAATTGGTCTTAACCCATCCCAATGTCAATAATTATATATTATATCTAATGACAATAACTTAAATCATATCATAGATAATTTGAGGGGACGTATGCTTGGGACGGATGGCATCATCCTCTTCAATTATTCTGTTTCCATAAAAACACCTTCTTTCTTTGTATCTTTAATTTACTATCTTATTGTTAGGCCTTTCTGCTTTACATATCTTTACCAAGTCCATTTAATAAAACTAAATAAGTTAGCAAGTATCAAACAGGCAGCTATAACACCTAACCTGCAAGTTTAGTAATTAGCAGACAAGTAATTAACATCCAGTATTACTATATTAAGTATCAGCAAAAAGGCCACTTTGCCTGAAAAATCTACACTTTTAAAACTGAAAACTGCAAATAAGACCTGAATACACACACACACACACACACACACACATATATATATATATATATATATATGGGAACACTACTGAATCTCGAACGTTTGAAATCTCGAATTGCAAAAGCCCAAGACCATGTAGCCAAAACCCTACATTACCGAAAGACCAGAAGCGTGAAATTCAAAATCCCGATGTTAAGGGATTTTGAGTTAGTGCTTCTGGTGTTGTGGTTCAGGTAAGTATGTGCATGTAGGTGTGTTTCTGAGGGGCTTTAGTGTTTGTAAGTGTGTGTTGTGACTGTGGTGTGTGTGTGTGTGTGTGTGTGTGTGTGTGTGTGTGTGTGTGTGTGTGTGTGTGTGTGTGTGTGTGTGTGTGCGTGTGTGTGAGGGGCTGTAATGTGTAGGTGTGAGTTTGCCTTGTGTGTATGTTGGTGTGATCTCGGAGTTAGAATATTAAAGTAGGGGGTGTGCCCCCCACATGTGGGGTGCGGTTATCTTTAGTGTAGGGTGGTTTGTTTGGTTATGGGGGGAGGCTGTGTGTATGTTATGTGTGTGCTGTATGTATGTAGTACTTTCGTGATTTTGAATTTCGTGGTTTTAATATTTCGGTAACGTGGGGTTTTGGGCTTATAGTCTCGGTATTTAGGTCTTTGGGATTGTGTTATTTCGGGATTCAGTAGTGAATCCATATATATATATATATATATATATATATATATATATATATAGTTCCCCTTTATAATCTTGAAACTGGAAAAAAAGCTTCTACCAAAATCTCCTACAAAAACACCACAACAACCCTCAAAAGTTCTGGGCAGGCTTAAATCAACTACTTTGTCCAGGTCACTCCACCCCCCCCCCCCACACCTCGGCTAACTACACCCATAGTTCCCCAGAGACAATAGCTAGCGCCATTAATAACTTTTTCACTGAAACAATCCAATCCCTAGCAAAACAACTAACCCCCTCTAACTTAAACCACATGCCTAATCTACCTAATAATCACCCGGAATTTGACTTCCAACCAATATCCACTAGTTTTATCAAAACACTTCTAAAAAATCTAAAACCTACCACCCTCGCTGCTGACCTCCTCCCTGCAGAGTACCTGCAAATAGCTGCAGATGCCATTGCATATCCCATATCTATCCTCATCAACAGACCCTTATCCGAAAATGCTATCCCCTTCCTCTGGAAAATATCTCATGTCATCCCACTCCATAAAGGTGGTAGCTCCTCAGACATATCCAACTATAGACTCATTGCCCTTCTTTCCCCACTAGCCAGAATAATGGAGAAATGTGTACACAAGCAACTAATGCAATACCTTACACAGAATAACTTACTATCCGACTCCCTGCATGGTTTCAGGCCATACCACACAGCACCACCTCAGCCCTCCTTTCCTTTACTACTGCTATAAACAAAAACAGGAATGAAAATAGGCTAACCTCTGCCCTCTTTCTTGACCTATCAAAAGCCTTTGACATGGTCAACCATGAACTTCTCATTCTTTCACTAAAATCTATTTCCCTCAACAAGCCTGCTATCCAGTGCTTTCAGTCCTACCTGACTGGTAGACAGATGATACCACTCTCATCTGCTCAGCCACCTCCCCATCTGACTTGCAAATCTTAACCCAAAATACATTTAATACTATCAAGAACTAGCTCACCAATCAACGCCTACTTCTGAACCCCAATAAAACTAAACTTCTACTCTTCTCTCCCACTAGTAGATCCACCACACTTTCATTCTCTGTCACATCTAACAATGGTACCACTGTTTCCCAAGATAATCACACCAAACTGCTAGGGGTTATCATGGACAATAATCTCAAATTTGACCTATAGGTCAACAAAACCATACAGACCATCAATAAGAATTGGATCACTGTATAGAAACAAGATATTTTTAACCCCACTGGCTAGGACTGCAATCGCCCGATCACACCTACTCTCTACGCTCTTATATGCCTTGCCTGTACTCTCAAACCTCAACAAATCCGAACTAGGTAAGCTGTCCCATAGCTACAATCATATTGCCTGATTTGCCACTGGTTCCACCTACAGAACCCACCACTGCCAGAACCTTAAACAATTAGAGTGGCTAGAATTGCCCAGCTTAATTCAATTCAATCAACTATTAATAGCGCACAAAATTTTGTACCACCCTGAGGATACCACCTTACTTAAAAATATTATTAAGCCATATAGCAATCTAAGAATCCTATGGTCAGCCGATAAACCACTGGTGCAAACCCACAAAGCTAATAACTCTGCTGATGAATTCCTGTTTGCCAACTTCATTGGCAAAACCTGGAATTCGTTGCCAAACTATATAACCCTACAATCCTCCAAAAGTCTCTTCAAAAAAAACCTCAAACAGTATCTCAAAGTGAATTGGCTATGCCCATGTACCAACCCTGATTAAGTTATAAACTAAAAGCATATTCTGCAATTATCATAACTTGTAACTACATCACCAAGCTCTGCTTCCAATCTGATGTCTCTTACTTTTAATTGTCTGTCCATGACAATTCTGAGTCCCTATTAACGAACACTACTAACCCATTGTATATAATCACTTTGTTTTTATAATTGTTTGCAAACTTCTGTGTAATCTATGTAAGTTTGTCTTTGTGGAGCTTTTCTCCCTGGGCCTCCGCTGAAAATGGACATGTATCCAGTCGGACTATCCCGGTAAACAAATGTAAAATAAAATAATAAATAAATAAATAAATAATAAATAAATGGTGAAATCTCGAATTCCAGTATCCCGAGACCATAAAGGCGAATTTTTAAAATAGTGAAATTTCATAATTGTGAATTTGAATATTTCGAATTCACGGTTATGGCTTTACTCTTCATTACGTCCGGTGTTTATTGTGGATGTTGTACAGTGTCATGTGTGGATTTAGGTGTGATTTAAGGCAAATGAGTGTTTTGTAAGGGTTTTGGGTTGGAGCTTGAATGTATGTGAGTGTGTTTGTAAGTTGTATGTGTGGGTTAGGGCAGGCAGGTGAAAGTATGAGTATGTAAGTGTTGGATGCATTGGTGTTTGTATATGTGTGATATGTTTGTCTGTGTGCGACGGACTACGGAATGTCTGGGTGTGAGTTTGCTGTCTTTTCCTGTTTGTGTGATTTTGGAGTTAGTACATATAAGTAAGGGGGTGTAAGGAATGCAGGGAGTCTTGCCCCCTGCTTATATGTAGTGTAGGTGTGTTGATTTGTGTTGTTGTGTTGTGTATGTAGTGTGGGTAGGATAGTGAATGTGTTGAGTGGTGTGTATATGTTCGCAATTTTGTATTTCACGGGTTTTGGGATTTTGAACGTTTGCCTTTATGGTTTTTCAAGATTTCAGTATTTCGAGATTATAAGGGGAAATATATATAGATATACATATATATATATATACATATATATATAAATATAGATAGATATAGATATATATATATATATATATATATATATATATATATATATATATATATGGATCTACCTGACTACATCGAAACACCAAAAGAGCGAAAACGACTTCACCGACACCACATAATCGACAGTTCACAAACACGACACCTCATACACTCGACACATCATAACAACAAACAAAACAAATCCCTATCCAAAACCCACACACACAACACAAGCACACCAAAATCCTTACAAACCAACACTAACCCATACATACACAACTATCTACAACCCTAACCCAAACCCTTACCCTAAGGTCCGTCACTATCGCACACTCACCTAACCCGCGCCCTAACCCTAACTCACTTAACCCGCCCCTAACCCAAAAACTATCACTACTGCACCCTTACCTAACCCGCACCCTAACCCTAACTCACTTATCCCACCCCTATCCCTACACACCACCAACATTGCGCACTTACCTTACTCGCACCCTTACCTAACCCGCGCCCTAACCCTAACTCACTTATCCCACCCCTATCCCTACACACCGTCAACATCGCACACTTACCTTACTCGCACCCTAACTTCCGTCAATACCGCATACTTACACATCCTTTCCCCATCTCAGTGTTCTCAGCGTCGGTGTCTTCCTCCGTCGGTCTTCTGCCTTGTCGATCTTCTGGCTTCGGTGAAGTCATTTTCGCTCTTCTGAAGTTGCGACGTAGTCAGGTAGATCCATATATATATATATATATATATATATATATATATATATATATATATATATATATATATATATATATACATACACACATATATATATGGGTCCCTATCAGCTGCTCAAGTTTTCAGAAACTCAAAATTCATATCGTTGAGACCATATGATTGAGTTTTTGAAAACTTGAAGTTTTTGAATGGAGATTACAGTGCAGTGTAGATCAGGAAACTTAAAAAGGTAGATTTTCTGATCTTTTTTTTTTTTTTTTTTTTTTTTTTTTCTATTTTCATGTTTTCAGAAACTTGATCATATGACCTCGATCGTATGAGTTTAGAGTTTCTGAAAACTTGATAATCTGACATAGACCATATATATATGGAAGCACTTTACATTATCGAAATACTGAAATCTTGAATGTCATATGGTTGAGACCATATGATCGACATTTCAGTATATCGAATATGTAAAGTTTTAAAAAATAACACTTTACTTACCTTAAAACGTTATGTGCACACAGAGGTAAGCTTCTTGTACGCTCTGTGTGTACATAATGTTATCTTTTTTGTGGTGTTGAAAGGGAGTGGGAAATCTCCCGTTTTGCGCTTCCGCATACAGCGCAATATGGGAGATTTCCCTTTCCCCCACTGTAGCGCGATCTTGGAAGTGGTATATTTAAGTAGGGGGGGGTGCAGGGGGGAAAAGCCCCCCTGCAAAAGCAATGTTTGACATTTTTTTTTTGTTTCATTTTAGAAGTTTGAGTTTCCAAAACTCGATGTTTTGGTCTCGACAATATGAGGTTCGAGATTTTGGGAATTCGATCTTCTAAATTAAATCCATATATATATATATATATATATATATATATATATATATATATATATATATATATATAAGATTCATAAGAGTATCAGAGTATCAAAGCTATTTTAATCTGACTTTGAATGCTTTGCCAATACCCACCATCAACCTTTGCCTCTTTCCTTAAAGAGAGGCGAGTTAGTCCTAGAATAAATTTAAGAGCACCCATACAGTTCCAGGTTACTCCTGAGTATACTGAATCACATTGTTCAACCTGAAGACTGAAGTTTATTCCAGAAAAAGGGAGGCACTCTGTGCTTAATCTCCATCACATTCTGTTTATGTGATGGTGAAACTTCAGGCGTCTCATTACAGTGTTAGATGAGCTATTTAACATGTTGAGAAATAAGAGTTCCAGAACCACTGTGCCTCTAATCGCACAATAAGCAAAACACAGATAACCCCCCCCCCCAATAGTCTGTAAGATACAGGGTACAGGTATAGGGCTTCCAGTCTTTCCTGATAATTTAGTAAGGAATCTCTTAAGCTTTTTTTTTTTTTTTACGTCTTTTTGGTATAGCAAGTGTGGTATGCACCCAAAGAGCATTATTATCCATAATGGGTTTGATAAATGATGCATATGGGTGAGTGATAACATCTTTGGATCTAGACTAAATGCCTTTAGCTAATAATTATGCTAAGTAAAAGGATTTTTCTGACTACACTTGCTAAATAATGATCTGAAGAGAGCGAGAGAACCATCAAACCAAGTGCCCACATCCCTGTCTATGTTTTCATTTAATAAGGGTGTATGGTCTATACTGTATGAAGTAGGCAATTTCTGTTCCAAAAGAAGGAAATACTATACATTTTCCAATTTAATTAAAGCCCATTAACTATAAACTAGGTATAAACTATGGTATGCTCTTTCTGGGTTTTAACAATTACATTCAGTTTGCAGTTGTCTGTAAATTTGGTTAGCCATTTGTCCTGGTTATATTTTTTTTAGATTAGAGAAATTATTGCCAACTATAAGGCGATGCGGCATAGAAATGTGATGGACACCACTGGTCAGCTTAGCATGATTTGACCTTTGTCTGGCTCTGACTAGGACCCTGAAGAAGTCCCATGGTTTAGTTAAAAAAATATTCTGAAACAATGATTTGAGACTTGAACAGCAAAAGAACTGTTTAGCAAGCGTAAAATAATGGCACCTGTTATGTTATTTTCAGTCTGAGCTCCACGGCTACTTGATATGCTGCTGTGAAACAGCAGACTCATTTTTCAGCGGGTATTACCTGTAGACTAACACCCTGCTGGAGAATGTTCATTCTCCAGTCAGGGTGATGATCTACAGGTTGCCCATTCTCTAATGTTATTTACACCTCATTATCACCTAGTTAAGGGCCGATTGAGGGGGAGGAGTAAAAAAATGCTCCCATTGTTAAAATTCCATTTAGATACATGATGTGTTTGAATGAATACATATAAAAAGGGCATCATGTTTTATAATTGATCTGATCAGGGCAGACTATAGAAAATATATTTTATTTAACTTATTCTCATCCAGGTCAAAAGAAGAATTCCTGACTAAAGTTGCTACATAGTAGTCAAAGGATAAGACGTTTTTTATGATGGTGCTGAGATATCTGCTGACAATACCAGTCTGGAGAGGGGTAAATATACTGTAACCTGCTGTCAAGATTTGTATACCAGTGTTGACAATGCACTTCAGTTTTAAGTTAAGCTTATTTCTAACACAGTATTAATGTGTCTGGTTTACATTTTGCTGTAGTAAAGTGTTACCAGATGTTGAGTGAATGCCAACAGATAGCTTATAGCCATTTACAGATTTAAATGGAACATGTATCTGGGTTAGTAGTTTAGAGATCCAAAAAGTACATGTCAAACAAAGGGATCCTAGTAATAATCCCTGAGTATCATTACCAGTTACCTTTTTGCTTTCTATACTATCACCTTCTACTTTAATTACAGGGGTCTAGCTGTCTGTCAGTTTGCTATCCATCTAGCAGCACAAGGGCCTACATTTGAGCCTTTAATCTTATTTACAGATCCAAAATTACAAGTAGTGCCAAAGGTGTTGGCCACCAATAGTAAAGCTGGAGATTGGATTGGCTACCAGGCACGCCATCAATAAAACAAAGAGGCATTGGTTCAGATGCCACAAAACACGTACCTCAAAGAGTCAATAGGCTTGGGTATCACACAGTAATTGCTTCCAGGGTGCTAAAAAACTCAAGCTTCAAAGAATCCATAGGATCAGCTGCCACACAATGTTATAACAATGACAATAGTTTGAGCAACTGACAGCAGTTTTATAAACAAGTAAACATGGGAAAGTGCAAGGAAGTACAACTGAGTCTGAAGCAACAATAAGTTCCTATAAATAAACAGCAGCAGTGGGCAATGCAGAGCACCTTTCAACCAATCTGAACTATGAGTAGAAAACTTTAGCAACTGTGTAAACTAGATGGGAGACCAAAACGAATATAGGGGGCATCAGATAACATTTATAAACACTTTACAACAAGCCATCTGTGTCTGTTTAGTGAAATGCACACACTCTAATCACAATCTACTTCTATCTTTACTCTTTAACGAGTCAGCTTACTTTACTTTCTTCTCCCTCACACATACCGTCACCACCTCACCCACCTGCAAGTCACCATGTCACACCACACCCTCCTACTAGCACTGCTAACTACATCCACCCTTACTATCTTATACAACCTATCCTCTTATAATTTTCCCCTGTAACCCAGCTTCCTCTCACCCACCTCTACCTATCCATCAGTCTTCGCTTAAGGAGGAACTTTGCTTGACGTAGATGGGTAGCTTGTTCCAAGTATGTGAAGTCTCTGGGATTGGAATCTATCCCTCCAGCATGTCCTGTTTATTTTGGTGGCAAGGTTTAGGTCCCTAGAGCATGTAGCTCAGATGGATTGGGATTTCTTTAGGTGTAGCATGTCCAACAGCTCTGGGTTTGACATAGCTTTATATGTTAGGCAGAGATCACCCCAGAGTAGGCGATATGCTACAGTGTAAAGCTGGAGTTTTTTGAGACGATCAGTGTAGGACATCTGTTTGAGGCCAGTAATTCTCTTTGTGAGGTATTTCTGTGGCTTTTCCAGCTGCTGCAGATGTCTTGTAAGGTACATTCTTAAAGGAGCGTTGTACTCTATAATGGGTCTAATGAGTGTCGAGTAGAGGTGAACAATGACCTCTTTTTTCCTGGATGAGAACCCTTTTATGATGAGGTGTGCTATGTAGAAGGATTTCCTGACTACTGTGGCAATGTGATTATCAAAGGAGAGACTACTGTCCACCTGGGTCCCAAGGTCTCTTATCACACATTTGGTGTTAAGAAGACTGCTGCCTATGTGGTAGTTTATGGGTACAGAGTTTTTACCAAAGGGGATAACAATGCACTTTTTGGCATTGAGCTTGAGACCATGGCTCTGACACCAGGCATCTGTCTCAGTGAGGCCCCTCTGTAGAATATCCACATAATTTGGGGACTCGACTATAGCTCCTAGTTTGCAGTCATCTGCAAACTTCATTAGCCAGAGGCCTTCTGTGTTAGCTTGTACTTCAGAAAAGTAGATACCAAACAGGAGAGATCCCAGGACTGAACCCTGTTGTACTCCACTTGTCACTGGTTTGAAGTCAGATTTGGAGTCTGCAACTTTTACAGTGTGGGTTCTGTCAGTGAGCCAGTTTGCAACCCATCTTGTTACATAGGGATTTATACTTAGTTTAGTGAGTTTAGCTATAATTCCAGAATGGGGGATGGTGGCAAAAGCCTTAGCGAGGTCAAAATAGGCTATGTGAACCATCTTACCCTCATCTACTGCTTTGGTGACTGCCTCAAAGATGTCAACCAGGTTCAGGAGGCAAGAGCTGCCTTTCACAAACCCGAACTGGGTGGAGTCCAGAGTTTGGAGGTTACCAATGTCTTTGTTTATGAATTCCATGATGATACATTCCATGGCCTTGCAGACCAGTCTCATCAGGCTAATAGGGCGATAGTTCCCAGCATCAGTGGTGGCTCCCCCTTTGTGGAGTGGGATAACTGTTGCTGTGCGCCACTCAGTGGGCACAAAGCCTGATGTGAGGCTATGATTGAACATGGTGCTTAGGTGGGGAGCCAGTTCGTTCTGAAGTTCGTATAAAACGCAGCTTGGGATGTTGTCCGGTCCCATGGATGCTGCGTTTTTGTCTTTAGGGAGTGCTGCTTTTACCTGTGAAGTTGTGATTACAGGGACTCTGCATTCTTCCAGTATAGATATGAGCCTTTTAGGGGGTGAGAGGAGGGGGGAAGTTAGCACTGAACCTATCTGCCAGGATGTTGGCAATATCAGTTGGTTCTGTAATTTTTGTGCCACTGTGCTATAACTCAGAGCAGATCTGGATGTTGCCATTGAGATTCTTGACATAGCTATAGAATGCTTTGTGGTTGTCCTTAGAATCAGTGGCAATCTTGTTTTCATAGCTAGCTTTGGAGGATCTTATAAGGGATCTCAGCTTCTTGCTGAGGCTGATGAGGGAGCTCATCCACTCATGGGATTGTACTCTCTTTTGCATCAATTTCTTCCTTCTGTTGTAGAGTTTGTTTATGGCAGGGGACTACCAGATTGGCTTCCTTTTTTTGGAGGATAACGTCTTGGTTCAGTTTGGGATAGAACAATCCATGTACTCGTGTAAGTGCTTATAGAGTGCATTTGTTTAGGATTCAGCAGTCGTAACTGTATTGTCCATCTGCATGGATGTCATAAAGTTCACCACTTCTGTCTTAAGAAGCATTAAATTGGCTTTGGAGAAATTTTTTACTGTGGTTTCCTTAATGGGGTTGGTCTAGATGGTCTCCCTCCACTTTTTCTCCAGCTAGCTGCCAACTCCTTAGCCCTACCCATCTCTATTCTCATCAACCGATCTATTATTGAAGCTATAGTCCCAGCCATACGGAAAAAGTTCTGCACTCTTCCCATCCATAAAGGAGGCAACTCCACCAAACTATCCATCTATAGGCCCATAGTAAGTCTATCACCCCTCTCTAAGATCTTGGAAAAATGTATACACAAACAAATCCTACAATACCTTATACTAGAGAACCTAATCATCCCCACCCAACATGGCTTTCGCCCTGGTTATAGTACTTCTCCTGCTCTCATCTCCTTCATAAACACCATCTCTCAAGCTAGAGACCAGAATAAACTAGCCTCCTGTCTCTTTCTTGACCTCTCAAAGGCCTTTGACACTGTCTCCCATCTCCTCCTCTTAGTCAAACTTTTTCAATTAAACCTGTCCACTGCCACTATCTCCTGGTTCTCTAGTTACCTCAGCAATAGTTTCCAATCTGTCAAATGGAGTTCAGCTATCTCCCCCCTGAACTCCCTATACAGATGGAAGTAACCCAGGGGTCAATTCTAGGACCACTGCTATTTAATATTGTTACTAATCAATTATCTATCTCTATGCCACACTCATCACTCCACAGTCATCACCATTGCTGACATCCTTCCTGAGCTCCACACTACAACCCAGGACTCATTGTTTTCCATTGAAAACTGGCTGAGCCAAAACCTTCTAATCTTAAATCCAAAAAAGACCAAACTCTTACTCTTTGTACCAAAAACAATGGCCCACTTGAAACCATACTTCTGCATCACCTCCCACAATAACACACCCATCTCAGTGGAAAGTCACACCAGACTTCTAGGGGTCATTATTGATGACCAGCTAACATTTGACCTGCATGTTCTAAGTAACATAAAGAAAACCCATCAAAAACTTGATCTCCTTTATAGAAACAAAATCTTTCTCTCTTGTACAGCTAAAATTGCTCTATCACATGCCTACCTATCACCAACCCTTCTCTACGGCTCTCAAATACTCACCAATTTACAGACCTCACTTATTTCTGAACTAGAGTCCACTTATAACAAAGTAGCTAAATTTGCTGCCAAACTACCATGCTCCTCTCATCACTGCTTAGCACTCAGAAAACTGGAATGGTTGGAATTCCCCATAATCTTCTCCTCACTCAGCTTCACATAATTCATTATAGTCTATACCAGGCCACTTTCTGCCCCAGCATAGCATCCATCATCTCCTCCTACCCCCCAGCAAGAACACTCCAGAGCTCTGACCAACATCTTCTGTCCATTCACAACCCCAAAATCAACATAGGAATAAACCTTTATAGCTGTTACCCTGCTGAAAACTGGAACAAACTACCACTTGATATCTGAAACATTAGACCAAAATTTCAATTCAGAAAGGCAGTAAAAAATCACTTAAGCAAAAATGAATTATGTCAGTGCTATCTCCCCCCTGAATGACCCATCTCTCTAGGCCACCCATCTCTCACCTTTCTCTTACTTCAGTGAAACCCCACCTTCCTCCTAATCTCTCACCTGTTTAACTCTGCAAGCCATCTTACCTAAGTCTCTGCCTCTAACCTTCACTCTTATAAAATCCTTTCTTACTACCACCTCTTGTCCCACTCTCAGCCTGTTTAATCTGTACTGATGTATAGTTTTCAACAGTAGAATGACTAAGCTTAGAAACCCATACTCACTTACCTTTTACTATACAGTAACCACTAGTTATTGCCTTGTAAATTTTACCTGTATTATTTCTTTATACTCTGCACTGTACCTTAATACATACTGATATGTACAAACTAATTACTCTTCATGTTAACCTGCTTTTGTATATATCTACTTACATTCGTATGTATTGTATGCATCAATGTATCTATTGTAGGTATCAATGTATGTATTAACTGTGGAGCTTTTCTCCCCGTGTCTAAACTGAAAAAGGGCTTTGTCCCAGCTGGACAAACCCGGTCAACAAATGTCAAATAAATAAATAAGTAAATAAATAAATAAATAAATACACCACTACTGTGCATAGTGCAGCCATGTCAAATCCAGTTAGAACTGGTCAATCTACTAACATAACAGGGAAATGCAAAACAGAGCAGCCCAACCAGTTCCACCATGCTACACAATGTAAAAGTTATACTTGCAAGTCTCAGCTAGTCATCAAAAGCAAAAATGTATTTTAAGCCTTAAGCACGCAGAATGCCCAGGACACCAGCAAGTTTCCTTCTCTCACTAAAGATAATGTCAAAACGTGTCCCAAAGCCAAATGGATGAACCCTGGTACAATAAACAGTATTAATAGATTATCAGTAAATGCACTTTAAAAGCACACTGATGGAGCTGGATTAGAAAATCAAACTTAACTGATATCTGTAACACCAGTAGCCTGATCAAGTTCAGATAGAAATAGTCAATCCAATGGTATGGTGTAGCAAGGGAATAAAACACAAAGCAACCCAGTCAAACAGAGCAGCAGGTCTGGCTATTCATTACAGTGTAAATGCTACACTTAAATCTGCAACCTTCTCACTCACTGCTCACATATTTTCTATAAGGGAATAAAGCAACCTGACTGCTGGCATGTTCCCTTGACCTTGGAAAAGCCTTTGAAAATGTTGATCACACCTCCTTACTTCTCAAGCTACAAATCAAAAGACAATGGATTCTCTTTATGATGTCGCCAGTGGTTTAAAAGCTACCTCTCCAGATGAACCTTCTCCCTTTTAGGGCCTGATAATATCTGTGAGCCACCCTATAAAGGTGTACCTCAGTGATCTGTTCTTAGTACATTTCTGTTTTCTCTCCCTCTTCATAAATGATATTTCCTGGGACATTCCTCACATTAAACTGCATCTTATATGCAGATGATATTGTTTTCAACAGAGACAAATGAACTGCAACCTTCTCAAATGCAAACTTCAAAACAACTTCACTACTTTCTGGATTTGGCTTTACAGCAAAAGATTTACTGTTAGCACTCAAAAGAGCTCTGATATGTTGTTTAGTATACGACAAAAATTACAGTCTGTTCAAATGATCACTATTACTGACCCATCTGGTGCACAGTTGTATGCATCAAAGAACAAACATACCTAGGATTCTGTTTGACCAAAGCCTCATCTTTCGTAAACACACAGAGACCTTAACATACAAAGTAGTGTCCCAAAAACTGAATGTAAAATCTCTGATTTACTCAACATTGAAGCCAGATGATCCACAGCTGTAAATGTACTAATTCCCGAAGTAGAATACGGTCTAACAAGCAGTGCCCTCTGCTCCGTGCAAAACTGCAACCTGCTGAAATCATGTACTGCATTTTATTCCTCTTTCAAGCAAAAATGAACACTACTGTCTTACGATAAGCAAAGGGAAATGGTTACCAGTTGTTGACCGGGCTACTCTTCTGCTTAACATTCTCACCTTCACAATACTACATGCAACAAACTGTCCCCAACTCCTCAATAAACTGATGGTTTAAACCCCCCTCATATTCCCTACAAGGTTCAGAATCCCCGTGACTGCAATGGCCACCCTGCTGTAATCTTACTACTTGTGAAGAATCCTTCTCTAAATTTGCTCCGGCAAGCTTGAACTCATTGCCTGATGATATCATACAAGCTGACAATCTGACACGTCAAAAAGGCCCTTCATACCAATTAGTTAATGACAATAAATGCAGCTGCTTCAGAGATGTAAGTTAAATCCCTCCTTTTAAATCTGCATTTGTTAATTGCAATAGTATGCAGACATTCCAACTTCTCTGTTAATGTTTCCCCATGACACCGCCCCCTTTATTTTGTTTCTTTTTTGTCTTTCTCAGTCTGTTATTCCCCGCTGCAAAACATCCACTCAGATCATAGGAAATAATTATATGATGGTTTGACTTCTATGTAGTCATCTCAGTTGATTTGAACTACATATAATATGCATTTAATTATGTCATGTGTTTACTATTTTCCATTGTTTCTTTATATATGTATTTCAAATGTTTGTTACATAACAATACTTTTCATTCACTCTCTCTTTTTTTTGAAATATATGTTTTTCTCTGTACTTTGCATTCGCCCATTGGGCCCGGTCATGGATGAAAAGGTGTCTTAGACCAGAAATATAAAGTAAAATATATAAATAAATTAGAACAAAAATGTAACCTAAGTCTGGGGAAAGCAGAATACAGAGGGCACATCAACTTTGCTGTTCTCACTATAAGAAATAAATGCCAAAAAGTGTCCCAAACATTCAAAACTGTGGCAAAGTAAACATTTTCTAACAGATTATCAGTAAGTGAAATTTAAACACACACAGACTTGCATTATAAAACACTTCCCCAATATCTTTAGGACAGGTAGCAAGGTCAAATCTGGTTAGTAATGGTGAAGCCAGAACAGTGTGTACCAAAGAAATGCAGCACAATGCAGTCCAGCCAAATGTGGCAGCAGATGCTGTTTTCTAGCAGAATCTACAAATTGCACATAAAAGTAACATCAAATTAGAAAATGAGTTGTAAGTTAAGGCTGGGGCATTTAGAATGCCTAGAACACCATCAAATCCTCTACTTTTTTCTGGAAAAAAAATGACAACTGTCTTAACCATATAAAACTCCACCACAATAAAAAAAAATTGCAGATTAGCAGTAAATGCACTAGAGTATGCACTCAAATCGAGTTGCATTTTAAAGCACTTCTCTAATTTCATTTCAGTTGGTATCAAGGTAAAATCTAGTCAGAAATGATGAATCCAGTAGCTGAGTGTACCAAAGAAATGCAACACTATACAGTCTAGACAAATAGAACAACAGGTCCTGCTTTCCAGCACAATTTAAATACTACACTTAAAAGTAACAGCAAATGAGAAAATGAATTGTAAATTAAACCTGGAGCAAGAAAATGACTAAAACACAGGTAAATCCTTTACCCTCCCTGCAAAAATGGCCAAAAACTGTTCCAAGTGAATAAAACACTGTCACAATAAGAAGTATTAACATAATAGCAGCAAATGCACTTTATGAGCACACAGGTGGACTTTGGTTAAATAAACATACCTCTCTAATGACTTTGGGATATATAAAAAGGTCAAAGCATAGCACTGTGAAGCCAGCAAATCAAGGAGCAGCAGAGTTAAGGACATTTCTCCTTATGCTCACTTTTGTTTTCAGAGTTAGTTTATTTAGATATTTGGGGGTCAGGGGTGCATGGTGACTTTTCCCTTCCAAAACACTGATTTTTTTTTCTTTTAATTGCCATTTCATTTAATTTTGTACTCAGTTTTTTTTTATGCTTTCTATCCTGATATAACTTTTCCTTGTGGAACTGATATAAATCCATAGATAGACAGAAAGACATAAATCATCTAAACTATGCCTTTAAAATAAAAAAAAGCTAAAATAATATGTCTAGATGTCTTAAAAGTTTAAAAAGTAGCAGAGCTTTTCTGTGTGATTTTTAAATTTGGACAGCTTAAAACTCTCAAAAAATGTAAACAAACTACAAAAAGACATCATGGTATCAGAAATAGGATTTTACTGGAAACATTTAGAAATGATTCTCATGAAGGGAAAATGTGTCTAACAGTAGTTATGGAGGTAGAAACCTACCATGTCACAATAACTCCTAACAAGGAGTACTGGTGAAGGTTGAAACTCAAGGAAAGATGAAAGGATAAAGAATTTGGAATTAACAGTTGAATCAAAAATTGAAAAAAAGCCCAGCCATATTTGAAGTGTTTTGTTAAAGACTACAGTTGGAATTTGGATGATATCAAAAAAATTTCAGCAGAATTAATGTCAGAGTGACAGCAAGTTAAGACCACTATTTCAAAAGTTCATAGATTAAATCATGCACTTATCTCAATACCTGAATTCCAAATGTTACCACATTCATAATGTGTCTGGTATCCAGTGGAGCAACCAAGGCATGTCCTTATGGGCCTGCATCAGTTAGGACCCAGGATTGGTTAACTAGTAATTACTAACAACATGTAGGGTTCCAGTATGGTAAATATTGATTGCAGTTTTTCACCAAGTATTCAAAAAAGCTCTTCTGGCAAAAGTACTTGATTTAAGACATTAATTATGCTTACAGTACACAGGGCTAGGGACTTGTTTGAGCTATCCACTGTCACACAACTAAACTAAAATTGGAGCAAGAAGTGGAGGAATTTTGTGATAACGATAGAATTAGGATGCTGTAGGATGAGAACTAAACACTGTTAAATCCAGATATCCGAAAGAATGATGGAGTATGAATACACCAAGCTAAAGACTGCACTCTGCAGGGATATACTGGACCTGCATCCAGATGTTCACTTCTGAAGAAGTCAAATATCCCAGAGAGTATCAGAGCTGCAGGAGACCTACTTCACTATGGCTCCACCAATTATCACTGTAAGCCCAGTTGTTGCAAAGATACAGTCTATGGGCAAAAATTAGTTGTAGGACAGTCAGTTTGAAAGATTAGACTTTGGGAATGTGCACATAAGGAAAAAAGATGGTATCTCCAGTAGTTTACCAGATAAACTTTGCGACTGAAGCACAACCTGGATAGAAACATTTGGGGGAAGCAAATACTGCTGATCATACAAGGGTAACCAGAAACTAGATTATTGAAAGAGAAAGCCCAGAAAGTCTAAGGACAAATTGTTAAGTAACCAAGAGATAAAAGAGGACTTAAAAAGCAATTGTGTTAGTCGTTTTCAACTTGCAAAAATTTAGTTCAAGCTATAGTTGGGTTCTTCTTTTTCAAAACACAACAAGGCATTGCACATCTACCACTGAACACCCTGAGTACAACATTCTACTTAATTTTTTCAATTTGCAAAAGGCATGCAAAGTAGCAAATACAAGTTAACTCTGCTGTATATCTTAGTAGTTATTTCATACTGAGCTAGAAGTCCCTGTTAAATTACTTGTTTGCAAGGCCTGAATCTTCTTTTCAATTAATTGTTTGTAAAAGTAACTGTATCAGTTTGGGCTAAGATAACATCCATGACTGCCTCCCCCCAACACTTTAAAACGTTATCTATTGTTAGCTGATTTTATTTGGGCTAGGAATAAGTTTGCATGTCCCCAGCTAATAATTAAGCATTTTCAGTCCATAATTAGCAATGCACATGATTTTAAATGGGTCTCTTTACCATTACTTATGCTAAAATTACCTGCACAGACTGTCTCCTGCTGTGATTGTTTATATCTGCCTGCTTCACTCCCTCTCACCCCCAATTCACCAGCCCCCAGACCTTTACATTTATTCCATTTCAACTCCTCCTACAATGTACTACATATCACCTACCCCTTAAAGGCATATACATTAAAAACCCTCTCTTAATTTTCTTTCCTCTGTCAATTCCTGCAGCAGCCAATTCCACAGACTTAAAACGTTCTTTACAGACATTCTCAACCCACTTTTCTCCATACACACTCCTGCTTGCCAACACGTTTATCCATCCACTCCCTCTCACACACACACACACATACACACATGCACACTCACACATACACACACACGTGTAGATTATAATATGTATAGATATTTATATATACACATTTATCAAGAAATAACATACACATACATGCTCACATAAATACAAACCGATATCACAAAAGCACTTTTTTAAATACTCCTATAACTACTTATAGCTACTATTTTGGACTACTGTCCTTCTCATCAATACACATTGGGGGGGGGGGATTCAGTAATCCTCCGAGTAAGACTAACCAAGTCTTACTCGGAGACTGCCGTCTAAGACTATGACATCATCGCTTCATGCATATTCATGAGGGTGCGCTGACTCAACTGGAAGGCTAACACGGAGCGTGTAAGACTGCAGGGGGTGTGTCGGACTGCCGAGCAGTCCAAATATCCACGCCCCTGCAACCATATAAATGTGAAAATGACAAGTGCAATGAGCGAGTCCGTTGAAATGTACACATAGCAAACACTACACATCCCCACATACTAAACCCCTTTGTAATTGTAAAATGTAAACTATTTTTTTTTTATAATTCCCAATATAGCTGCCCGTATTTGCGCGTATTTGCGCGGGTGTGCCAACTGCTTAACTGCAGTTAACAATTTCAACATCGAAGAGCATAATAAGAAATGTTTATGCACATTAAGCTAAATAGCAATAGCATAGCAGTAGACCGTCTGCACAAAGAGGAGGCATTCCCGGTTCTAGTCCCACCACTCTCCTGTCTATTTTATGTTTTAAATTAGTATATAAAATAATTCCTGACATATATGAATGAAATTTTAGTAAAAAGCATTGAAATGGCCTATGTTTTAGTGAACAAAATGTATATATATATATATATATATATATATATATATATATATATATATATATATATATAAAGATAAGAAGGTGAGCAGCATTAAAGATATTGACATATAATTGCCCATAGCTGAGCAGCATTTTACCTAGTGAAATATAATTGCCCATAGCTAAGCAGCATTTTACCTAGCGCAGTGTAATTGCCCATAGCTAAGCAGCGCTTTACCCAGTGCACTGTAATTGCCCATAGCTAAGCAGCGCTTTACCTAGCGCAATAGGTTTGCGCAGAGCTGTGCACCACGCTAACCAGCGCACCATCAGGCAACATGGAGCAACGTAAAGCAAAGTTGCCTAAACACAGCCTCACCCCCTAGCCTGTCTAGACAGTAGTAAAATGAAAAGCAATGAAAAGGTTCGAACCCGGGACACTGTGCACCATAATCAAAGTACTGAACCACTAAGCCATGATAGCTTAGTGAAAACATGCACTGTTGACATACATATACTTATAAGTGGAAGTTTAACCATTGCTAAGCAGGTTTGCTGTTAGCTGAGAATTTTCAAAAAGGGCCAATCACAAATAAGTGTGGGAAATGCGGCATATTTAAGCTCCATATGCGGGAATACTCACCATAACTGATTGTAGCTCCCATCTGCAGTCAGAATGGCTGGTACTGGAGAGGGTACTCGCTTTTGAATGCAACACTGGGGCATCGAGGAGTCAAAATACATGGTTTGGCTCCTTGTCCACCATCATGAGTCAAGACTCCTGCAGGGCCAGTATCAAGGGATGGAGTACAAAGCAGAGGCTTGGAACTGGTTAGCTCAAGATCTCACCAGTGCCACAGGCGTCCCACAGACTGGTGAGCAGGTCCATCACCACCATACAGACCTGAAGAGATGGAAGCAGGACCTACTCAACCGATGGATACAGGAGGCCCGTGACATGCAAGATGCCCCACTACTGAGTAGGTAGCCATGGAATGAAGTATGTAAGACATGCTATTGTAGTCTATATAATGGATAGGTATATCTCTATATCCCTTCATTTACTTCACAGCTGCAGGTGCCCGTGCTGCGAATCAGCAAGCCTATGCAGATAGGCTGCTAAGGCTGTGCCACCAGGCAGGTTAGTAATTATTCTGCATGTATTGTTATATAAAATAAGTGAGAGAGACTGAAAAAAAGTGTTGTAGCCCAATAATAAAGCCATAAAATGCACTTAATAATTTCTCTGCATGTACTGTTATATAAAATAAGTCAGAGAGCCAGAAAAAGAGTGTTGTAACCCATTAATAAAGGTAAAATAAGTCCTGAATAATACCTCTGCATGTACTGTTATATAAAATAAGTGAGCGAGCCTGAAAAAGAGTGTTGTAACCTATTAATAAAGGAATAATATGTCTTGAATAAGTCTTCTGCATGCACTGAAATATCAAATAAATGAGAGAGCCTCTAGAAAAGTATGTAATGTAATTAATAAAGGTATAATACTTGCAGTGTGTCCATGTCACTTACTTTGAAATATTGTTGTACTCTTGAATTATATAAATAGTACTGTTGTATTAAGCGCTGTCAACCCACAGTTGGGCAGTCCCATATAAAGTGGATGAAGGAAGTGCCAGTAGCTGTAAAGCATATATACAGTCCTCAACAGTTGGTTAATGGATGGCATGCATAGGTAAATCTGGCACATGAGTAGCTTGTTAATGTGTTCCCCAGAAATGTGAGTGTCCTTCTTGAAATGTGGGGTTCTGTAGAAATATAACTGAAAATGTCACGTGAACACATCCAGATATGTAGATATATAAATATAAATGAAATATATAACTATGTAGCAGTAACATCTGCATCTTGGACAGTTAGTATGTCAGATATAGGTCAGGTATATAATGAACTAGCCAAACCCATTACACAACCTAATGGATGTTGCCAAGTGTAATAATACATGTAGGGGATATACACCTGCAGTCAATAGGAATGTAGTGTAAACTATAACTACTTATAACATGTTAATGGAGGTATCTTTTTACACCCTACTGTATGTGCATAAACAATGTAATTCCACACCTCAATGGGTATGTCTAATCTCAAAACATTTGTTGGGACATATGTCCTATTGTTCTATAAATATCTGCATTTACTTTGATGCATGTGCCCTGTTCAAACACCACAATCTTGGTGGCCTGTTGCCACCAACCATCCCTGCATGCTGTCGGAATGTCCACTGGCGTTCAATATATGCATGTGTCATGCTTGCTGTTCAACTGTTGGAACCCTGGTGTGTTGTGTTAATGGGAATATTACTGCATGCTGTTACAACTAATTTGGAATGCTGTTGTCTGTGTTGTAATTAAACACACCTAAACAAGACCCACCTGTCCCTCCTCAGTTGGCGATTGCAACTGGCACCAACAGGTCTGATGCCTAGCCCGGGCTCCCCTCCTCCGTTGGTCCTGTGCCACCTTCAGGTGGAAGCGCTGCAGGGGATGGGGCTCGTCCCCCCATGCAAGTGTGGGCAGAGAAGGGCCACCTGTCACCCTCTGAAGGGTCTGGGCTGTGGTGCATAGGGAGATCCAGCATTCAGTCACTGATCCCCTACGCCACCTCGAGGCAAGAGTGCGTGAGCCTGCCCCTCCTACACAGCCCCCAGCACAGCCACCCCCCAGGCTGTGAAAGTGCAGTGGTGACTGCCCATGGGTGGGGATCTCAGTTCCACTGTTTCCATCTGTGGGCTCATGGGCTTGCGATTTCCAAACATCCTTCCCCGTCAATTGTGTTCACCCACCACATGTGTCATATTCCACCCCTGTATGTGTCTTGTTTGTCTTGTCTGTTTACCTCCCCAACCTACCTCCCCAAATATACCTACTTCCTCTACCTCACATTCCTCTCTCACCTGAAAAAAAAGGGCAATCTGTTCCCACAAAAAAAATTACGCCCCATACATAGCTGCCCATTTTGCACACATGTCCACTGGACATGTAAACTGATAATTATAATTGGCAGTACAACATACTTTGTTGTCCTCACCCCTCTCTCAGGGGTGGAAGGTTTCAAATTTCACTCCAAATTTCTAACATATGCACAGCTGTTGCTGGTAAAGAAATGGGCAGCTATGGATCTTCCCTACACCCGTCCTGCACATCCCGAGCTGGTTTCTCTACTGTCTTTCCCTCTTTGTTCCCCCTTTTTCACCACTTTCCTATCTCCCCATTTTCTTTCCTTTCAAAGAAATTAGCGCAGGGGTTAGCGGGAGTAAGCACTTTTAAGCAGTAGTTAGCAGGTTTGAGCGAGTGTGCACATGTGTGCGCTTAGCTAAGTATTGCTATGCTTCTCACAAACCCGCGCAAACCCGCTTACAACTGCTCAAAAGTGCCTTAGTCACTCTGTATGGCAGGGCCCTTGTTCTGCTGAGCAGTAAAATAAAACACCTCTGTCAGTCTCAAATCCTGGACCTTGGACACACTACACTGCATGAAGTACCACTAAGCCACATTAGACATACAGCAAGTTGGTGCTGTAATAAATATATCATGCATTACAATGAGTGAATGTAAAGGGAAAATAGGAATGCCTTAACAGAAATCTTGTTCTGTGGATCTTTACCAGCAGTTGGTGTGGAATTGCATGACATGACTGTGAAAAGAGAACCAACCATTCTAGCAGGAAATAATGTTACAGTAGCACCTTACAAACCCCACACAGTATCAGAGCAGGATAAACACTGGCATATTTGAATAGGGCAGTGGCCATACTTCCCAACTGTGACTGCTTGTCAGGAATGTCCCTGATTCGTAAACAAATGTTAGCTGTGTCCCTCAGAATCCCTCTGAAAAGTACTGACGTTAGGCAGAAAAGTGGGGAATTAAACTTAATGATTAATGTCAATAAGTAAGAGTAGACACTGCTTGCCTGTCAGAAAAGGTGTATTAATACATATGCTGTGATTCTCTCACAGTCTCAACTTAATGTCTGTAATATATTACAGGTGTACCTCACTTAAATGTTCCTTTCCCTGAGGCTGTTCAAATATATACCTGAGTGTATCAGAGGCCTGGCAGAGGCAGAAACACACAGGCATTTCAGCTTTTCTGCTGTTACACACTCTGCAAATCGCTTTGGAATGAGTCCCACAAGCATACCCTTATGTAGGAGTACAATACAGAAATAGCAAAGGATGTAGCCATGTACTGGTAGCAACCAATTGTGACAATGCCATTGTTCCAGTGCTGAAAAGACCAGTGTGGTGCACAGGCAATGAATAATAGGCTAACCTCTGGCTACCATCTGGATATGTCCACAGGTGGGAGCTACGCAGACAGACTACTTGCCCTGATAGACTAAGAGGTACACAGCTACCCTGTATGTTCAGCAAGATAAACATCACACAATAATATATAATGCTCTCTGTACTTCTGCACCCCTACCCAAAAGAACAATATACCTGTGTATTCAGGCTCTACCAAGGATGTAGGTAGGCATTGTCTTGAGCAGCCTGTGCTAATGTCAACACAAATAAACAACAAACTGTTCAGAAGTGAGTTAATTAATATTTACAGTATAGTAGTTCACAAAAAGTTCATGTGCCAGAAGAATGCATTGCAATAACTACTTTTGTATGGCAGTTAATTGTCTAATTAGAAAAGAAAGTGCATACTCCCATGTATCTTGTATAAGCATTTGGATGGGTGAGTAAAATTCTACACTGACAAGTGTATACTAGAAGCAGCAACATTCAGGTTTGAGTACAACATGCAAATCACTGGCTACAACCCTAGCTTCAGATATACGAAGTATACCAACCTTCTGACTGACACAACGGTGTCCACAGCAAACAAGCATGGGCCCCACTTTGGAAAGCTGAAAGGGCTATGCCTACCTAACTTAGCATTTTATAGCAATGGGCTGCTATGACAGTGAGTACTGAAATTACCACACAGCAGGCTGCATGCAATTAGTAAATGGTGGGCACCAATTGGTGCAGAGGCCATCACATGCACATGTGCAGATACCTAGAAAAGCAGGCTGTACTTGCTGTCCACACATGCAATAGTCTCATTGCAGCAACAGAGAGAGAGAGAGAGAGAGAGACAGAGACACAGACACAGACAAAGAGACAGAAACAGAGAGACACAGAAAAAGAAAGAGCAACATCAACAGACAAAGAAAACCCAAACCAAAAAAAAAATATTTCCTTTAAAAACAGACGGAACAGAGAAATACAGAGGAAAGGTATGTAACACATATGTATTTGCTGGCATGTAGTAGATGTTTTTGAAGAGTACTCTACATACTGTGAATCATTCATATGTAGCAGCAGTACGTATCTATATGTATCTGTACATGTGCATAGGGCAAGGGACATACTGCAGCTGTTTGTGAAGGGTGTGTGTGTGTATATATATATATATATATATATATATATATATATATATATATATATGTGTGTGTTGTTGAAGGTTGTTATGTGCATATTTCTATGTAAGTTGTAGTGTGTGGCAAAGAAAACAGCATGCAGTGCTGGTATATGACATGTGGTGGTTAAACGCTGTGGGTATGCTTCGTCAGTTTTGCAGTGTTGCAGCCAGTGAGGCCTGCTAAAGCTACATGGGCTGAGGACACCTTCAATGCAGTCTTCAACACTATGCAATATTATTACATAACTGTATATCTCACAACTGTCGCATAATTGATATTCCCACCATGAAAAGTGGACTGTATATGTGCCTATATGTACATCTATATGTACAGCAATAGATGTTTATATGTATGTGTGTATGTATGTATGTATCTATATATATATATATATATATATATATATATATATATATATATATACAGAGAGAGAGAGAGAGACATGGGTCATACTTACTGTGACAGGTGCCTGGTGACCAAGGTATGGACTGAAGCTCAGTGTTGACACTGCAGTGCCATCCCTTCTTGCCAAAACACTGTAGCCATTAACTACCACATAAGTGGTAGTCTACCTAACACCGAAGGTGTGATAAGGGAACATGGGACACAGGTGGACAGTAGCCTCCCCTTTGATAATCACAGTGCCGCACTAGTCATGTACTCTGTCTATGTGGTACACGTCATTACAAAAGCTGTGTCATCTAGGGAAATATAGGTCAGTGTTCCCCTCTACTTATCACACTTAAAACCCATTATAGAGTACAATGCCCCATGTGGTATGTACCTCACATGACAACTACAGCAACTGGAAAGGCCACAGACATACCTCACAAAGAGTAATACCGGCCTCAAACAGATGCCCTATACAGACCGTCTTACAAAACCACAGCTACACTGTGTTGCATACCGCCTACCCAGAGGTGACCTCTGTCTAACATACAGAGCTATGTCACACCCTTAGCTGTTGGACATCCTCCACGTAAACATATTACAATCCCTCCCAGATACACACTCTAGGGCCCTAAACCTTGTCAGCTCACTAAACAGCACATGCTGGAGGGATCGATTCCTATCTCAGAGACATGCCATACTCTGGAACAAACCACCTATCAATAGCAAACAAAGCTCCTCATTAGCAGTTGTCATAAATACTCCTGATGATTGGTTGGGAGATATGAAATACACCCCGGGAATCACCCCTGTGTCTCTGGTTGACAGGGGCAAGTGAAATTAAATTACATGTGTGTCAAAGGCCAGGGTAGCATATGGCTAGGCTGCTGTAGGCCCTAGGGCCAATAGGGTATTACCTACCTATGACACTATGCACACACACATGTACTTAGTACAATAATTGCTATGTGAGGTTGACTGAGTGTGATGGTGAATTTGTTGGTGAATGTGTGCAAGGTCTGTAAAGGTGTGATAGCTTAGTGTGAAATTGTTTCTGTCATGGTAGTTTGTGTCCTAGCTGTGATCCCAGCAAAAGATGTGCATGCTATTGCTAGGCAGAAAAAGTAGTATGGCATACGGTGTGACGTAGTCCCTTGTTGTCGACTGTGATGTCCCACTGTAGGCTAAAGCAATACATGTATGCTTAGTGAGTGGTACTGCTGGTGAATCCATCTCCCATATTAACTGTAGTACTACCTGAAGTTGTAGGCCTAAATAGTACAGTATGGTGTATGTTCACATTGCTTGGAAACACTGTTTTGTGTGTTCCCTGTAGTCCTCACAGATTGCATACCTCAGGCATAAGGTTTTGTAAGTAGTGACACACACTACTGTATTGTACACAGGTAATGCTCATCTGGGATGGCATACATTTGTGTGTTGTATGTATGTCTGATGTGTGTGTAATTATGTCTGTATCATGCCCTCAAGTCATATATGTGTTACAGGGTATACGTGTGTATTTAGCAACATGCATAGTCTAGTACAGCAGTATGCCACCTATATTAACAACTGTGCACATATGTTAGGCAGGGGTTTGGCATTAACGACTAGTGTGGTATACTGGTAATACTGTAACTGTACTTTACATTCATTGCAATGGATGACATCTTTCTTTATGCATTAGCTTGATATATACCTCCTGTGGCTAGGTGGTGCATTGTGTCACATACAGTGTGCCATGTATTGGAGTATAGTCTTACATACTGGCTTCTCTTTGCTGCTGTGCAGAACATGGTTTGATATATAGAGCGTGCCAGGCACTGTCAGCCAGTTGTGGCCTGAGCACTAATATGTGGTATTGAACATGTGTATCCACTGACAACCAATCGGATGCTAAATATGGCAGTTAATTGATATCTGTACTTTAGGATGTTAAGTGTGCCACATGACTTACTCACACATCTTGTTTAATTGTCTTCCAGGGGCATGTCCCACCAAAGAAATCCATGTTATACAGCTGCAGAGGAAGCCGAAATACACAGCAGCTTCGTGCAGCACTACACCCTGCTGTTCTCTAGAAATAGCCATGACCAGCATGAGCGGACTGCACTGTGGCAAGATCTTGTTCATTGGGTAAATGACATAGGCATGCATATCCGGACATATGAGCAGGTACGCCATCACTGCAGTGATTTAATTAGACATGTCCGGCAGCATGCGTCTGATATCCGTCGACAACAGCTTGCCACAGGTGGTGGGGTAGCCATTCATCCCCCCTCACCAGAGTGGAGGAGCTGCTCATAAGCATGGTGGCTCCTGGCCAACAACAGGAACAGCAACTTACATGTGTCATCATGGAGGCCGGAGCCACCCAGCATGTTGACATGGAGTGTGCAGGTAACATGACCTATCTGTAGACTACTGTTACCTGTATTGGTAGATTATGCATATGTGAGATGTGTACTGTGTGTTTAGCAGTTGTGCTGCATATTGTTGTGCAATACTGATATTTGGAATATAATCTGTATGCCTGTGACTGTCAACTGTTGTACTACTAGTTTAGCAAACTCACAGTATAATGGCACAGTTGTGGCCACTGCCAAACTGTCTCATATGCTTGTAGGTCCTTCTGGTGTGACAGCAAGGCAGCCGGTCGATGCTGGTGAGTGTGTTATAATTTTAATATTGCTAATGAAATGTGCATGGCATAGTTGAGGTGTAGGCCATGTACATGTAGCACACCTATGCATAATGCATGCTGTGCATGTTTGCTGTGAGACTATGCACATCTCAGTAATGACAGTAGCTTCTTCAATCACATGCAATACACAGAGCATCACACACAATTGTGGCAACACCGTACTGGACATTGGATAGGCATAGTTGATACACATGTACACAACATACACAACTTTGTCATACGCAGTACACCTTAACATGCTACACATAGCGTATCCAGACACCCGCTGTAAGGTCACACTTCAGTATCCCACATGTCATCCACACAGCACATATAATATACCTGAGGGGTAGAGGCCTATCATGGGGCTGTGCAACACTCTTCAATACATAACACATTCATGTTAGGCAATGCTCCCTATTGGGCACCTTACAAACCCATGTAGCAAGTGGCTGTGTAATTGTGACTGTAGCCACAGTACTGCAGTTCAGGTACAGCATGCTAGGTGGCAGTCTGGCACACATTACTAACCTTGAGTAACCACATAATGCATGATGATGATGGCTCATGATACTACACTCCATCCAGTTACAGTGACCACAGTACTACATATAGTAGTCATTGTTATGCACCTCAATGTTGTGTGTGTGCAAACATATGCACCTATACACAATATGCATAGCAATCAGCATTTGTACAAAGTGACACATATATGTCTTGTAATGCTATTGAGTGTATAGGTCACATGACACACATTGGGTATGTGTGATGTTTAATGTTGCAGTCATGTTGTAGCATGCCATGTCATGGCTGGCACTGGCATGTCCGCAATATGTCCTACACTCACCATACCCACTGTATAATGGCCATGTTGAGCAATGGTATTCCATCACGTATACATGCACCACTCATCCTGTGTGTATACATAGCATGCATGTGCTAAACCTGTGTCCACAATTATCTGCTACAGACACAGACACTGTAATCAAAAATGGACATCTATGTGACACACAGATACACATCCAGCCATGGTAAGTATACCTGTGAGTGATGGTGCACAGGACATTGCAGACCTTTTAATACTTGTACAGCAATGTTGTGTCCATGTACACATTGCGTTCCAGGGTGAGGCCAATCACTGAACAACAACACACATGCATCAAAGCCATGTATACTGTTATTAACATGGGCTGTCTACACTCGCACTGCATGGTCTTGAGCAACAAGCTTTCTGCATGCTGACATGTGTGATATGACTGTTTGTCTTGTGATACTGTAACCCACCTTCAACCACTATTAAGTATGTTTTGGATTGCTGGTGGTGTGTGTGGGTATCTGCTGTAGTGAGGAGTGTATTTGTCTGCATGTGTTCATGTGTGTATGTGTTCATGTGTGCATGTGTGCATGTGTGCGTGTGTTCATGTGTTCATGTGTGCATGTGTGCATGTGTGCATGTGTGCTGACATCATGTACAGGTCGTAAAGTGTGTTTCCTGTTTCCCTCCCACAGGTGCTGTGTTAGGGCTGGTTCACTGCAGCAGGGAAACTGATGTCATTGAGCCACATAGTGATAATGAAGATAGGTGTGTTGAGGCACAGGCGTGTTTGCTAGGGTCTGTCATTGGGCCACCAATCGACAGTACACAGCTGTCCACCCCATCCATGCATACAGTCATACTGCCAATACATCCATGACCAATGCCCATAGCTGAGGGACAGCATACAGTTGGCATTGGCCAGGACAGTGTGGTATCCATGGCACATGCATCCCAACACAGCAGCCATACCCAGATGTCTGGAAGGGTACCACATAGGCAGATGTCCAGGGGTTCTCGTAGGAGCACTGCTCCTCATCATGCCACTGGCAGATGTGCCACAGGTCTGACAACGTCACGCATGTTCCAGGCTGTCATGGAGGCACAGACACATATGGAACAGTACACCAGACAGCACAGAGGGCCCTTAACACCACCGTCATTAACAGTATCTGTGACCTAGCAGGTGCCATCCGTCATTACACCGAGGTCACTGATAGACGTTGGGGAGAGACATTAGATATCCTCCTCAATGTCATGTCCATGTGTCAGAACAGTGCAGGACGGTAGAGACGTTGATGTGGATGTATGCCAGCAACATCAGCAGCTGGAAGTTGCCACAGACGTCCCTCAAGCCACAGCCGCCCCCGTAGTGCCATTACCAGCCCCAGCAACGTTGGAGTGGGCTGTCCATAGAATGCCCTAGAAGACCATGTGCACATGGCTCTGGACAGTTCCAGCAGGGACCTGTGTCCAGTGTACATCCATCCACCTCTGGGGATAGTACCCAGTCCGGCTTAGTATCTGATAGTGTCAGTAGCACCCCTGCCAGGCACAGGTACTGTATCTGTGGCCAGAGATGGTGATCTGTAAAGCCTTGCAGGTACAGTCTGTGGCTGTCCCACAAATACCCGTATATGGCAGCCACATGGTGGAACTGTGTGCATGCAGATACACACACATACTCCAGAAACCTAGGGCTAACACATACCCACACACATTACAACAAAATTGGCCCATTCCAGTATTCTTGCCCCTCACATACACACACACACACACACACACACACACACACACACACACACACACACACACACACAGACACACACACACATGTCAATTGGATGGCTCACTGTAGGCCTCTGGCAAACCAACAACACACCCTGTGCATATGATGAAACCTGTGCCGCCTCCTGTCATCTGTAACATCGATGCAGGAACAGGCTACCATGGTGCTGATGCACAGGGTGTCTATATAGCAGTATAGCAATGTTAGCATGTTGTCAGCTGTAGAGTGTAATGATATCCTTGAAGGTGTAGCTGAGCTGGCACAATGCATTAAAGCTATGATTGTCATTGTAGTGTTGTTTACACCAGTGTTGGTTCCAATTGTGTATTGTCCGGCCATGTGCCACTTAGCTGATATGTGCAGTATTGGCAGCATGTGTTAGAGAGTGGACAGTAATTGTGGGATGTGTGTAGCACAGATTTGCAGGTGTACAGTTGTGAACATAGTGGAGGTGTACTGTCTGCATGTACGTGCATAGTGGACAGAGGGCCAGGGTGACATGCTCTGTATTACACAGTAACACTCCATAGTTTCTATTGGTGGCCAGTATGCATTGTACTACACACATTCCGGAACCTGACTACACATGTGTGTATAAACAACAAAACACCAGTAAGACAAAAATCCAATGATAGAAACTGAAAATCAGGCACTGAAACCCCAGCGAACAGACAGAGAATTCACATGTAGTCCGCAGATAATCCACTGAATTTATTGTATTTTCCACGACCAAGTTAAAATTAACTTGGTCGTGGAAAATACAATAAATTCAGTGGATTATCTGCGGACTACGTGTGAATTCTCTGTTCACTGGGGTTTCAGTGCCTGATTTTCAGTACACATGTGTGTATGACATGGTTTGACACTGTGCTGTGGGTGATACTGTTACTATCTGTCATTGTTTTGCATTCTGGTGGTATACATCAATTCAACAGCCTGACCATAACCAATCGTTAGATGATGTCTTGACAACCGACACACAGCAACATTTGGATCCTTCAGGTACTATACAATGCCAGTAACCACTGGTATTCACCTGCACCCATTACTGAGACCACTCCTGTTTGGCATATATCTCTCTTAGGTACAAGTAATCACAGTAGGGATATGTCCGTCCATGTCTGGTAATGCATACTGTGGCCTATAATGCATTCTCCAGATGACACACATCCTCCACAAAGGTATCATACAGACAGATGCCTGTTGTCAAACCCATGCTGTAAAGCTATAAGCTAAACTAAGCATAGTCATCCACCTTTAAGGAACATATTATCCCCACAGTACCACATAGGTAATAGCCACCAACATGATGAACAGGTACCGATGTGTACATGCAACCAAGTGTTATGTCATCTCTCCTTTGTTAATCACATTTCCAAAGGTATTTTGGAATCCCTTGGTGGATCACATAAACAATACGGGGTCTGCATGCATATCCACAGTTTGTTCTACACCTGTTATGAATAGTCATCATGGACAGACTTTGCTGCGTTTGAACAGGTCTGACATATACCTTGGCCATAGACCCTCACTCACACATTCCAATAGGAATCATAATGACTTTGTGTGACACAGATGACCTAGGCCAGGGATCTCTGCAGTGGCTAGCCTTGTCACAAGCATACAGATGTGACCTAAGGTCTGGGAAGCAGCAGCACAGTTTGGCAAGGATGGCAGCTGTGTTCTTGGAGAAAGCAGGGTTCCCACACATGCAATCATTGAGGTAACATGTACAGATATGTATTTGACACACAGCTAGCTCACATGTGCAATGCATACTGATATGTCATACAGTGGTAAAAGCAAAACCCACAACCCAACGGTGGCACACACATACAGCGCACACACTCAACAAGTGCAGGATTCAAACCCCTATCTAACTACTTCATGACACTAGAGGAGTACGCATTAACATAACGCGCTCTGCACATAACTGGGAATGCTCTTTTCCACAAGTGTATTTGTAGGATGGTGACATCATCAGACTTGACAAAGGTTAGATTACCACTTTTGAGGCATTTCACTACTCTCCTAAAAGGTTGTTCCTTTCCAATGGGAACACACACAAACACAGTTGCCTAGTGCAGGATTCATACCCCTACTTAATTACTTCATGATACTAGAGGAGCACACATTAACACAACGTGCTATACAGATTAGTGGGAGTTTGGTTTTCCACAGGTATATTTGTAGGATGGTGACATCATCAGACTTGACAAAGGTTAGATAACCACTTTTGAGGTGTTTCACTACTCTCCTAAAAGGTTGTTCCTTCCCAAGGGGAATACACACAAACACACCCACACAGTTGCATGGTTCAAGATTCAAACCCCTACCTAACTACTTCATGATACTAGAGCAGTACGCATTAACATGACACACTATACATATTACTGGGCATTTTCTTTTCCACAGGTATATTTGTAGGATGGTGACATCATCAGATTATATGAAGTGTGTTACATTAGGTGACATTAGATGGCCTACATTGAAGGAATGTCTAAACACTTTGGCCATGTGATCATCAAAGGTGAGTTTACTATCTATCTGTGTCCCCAGGGCCATAATGACTTTCTCTGTACATGCTGGATTACCACTTATGTGGTAATTTGTGTGCACTTTGCATTACCCAAAGGGGATGACTATGCATTCTTTGCCATTCAGCTGGAGGGCATTGTTTTTACACCAGGTATCTTTCTCTGTAAGACACTTCTGGAGGATGTCTGTGTCAGCTGTACAGTCAGTTATGGACCACAGTTTCCAGTCATCTGCAAATCTGTTCAGCCTTACACCTGCCGTGCTTGCCTGTACCTCTGAGCAGTATCGACTGAACAGGTGGGGTCCCAGGACCAAGACCTGTGTGATGCCATTTGTGACTGGCTTAGAGTTGGACATGGCACCCGCAACTATGAACATGTGTGTTTGATCTGTGAGCCACTTGGCCACCCATCCTGTGACATAGCTGTTCATGTTCAAGCTGGTACACTTGTCCATGATGACGGAGTGGGGAATGGTGTGGTAAGCCCTTAGTGAGGTCCAGGTGGGCTGTGTGGACTACTTTCACCTCCATCTATGTTCACAGTGACTGTTTTAAATAAGTCAACTAGGTTTGGGAGCCAGGCTCTGCCTTTAACAAGGCGAAGTTGTATAGAGTCCAGTGTCTGGAGATCTCCAATGTCTCAGTGTATGGGTTCCATGTTGATTTGCTCAATAGCTCTGAAGACCAGGTTGAGTACACATGTTGGGCAATGGTTTCCAGGTTCTGTTTTGGCACACCCTTTGTGGAGATGGATTACTGTTAGTGTATGCCATTCTTTGTGTACATAGCCTGTGATACACTTGAGTCTGGACAGTGAATGTAGGTGAGGGTATAGTTCCTTGTGGGCCTAGTATAAGACGCAGCTTGGGACAACTTACAGTCACATTGATGCTATGTTCTTAGCTTTGGTGAGGGCTGTCTTTACCTGCATGTCCATGACGTCTGTGTCTCTGCATCCTTCTGTGATAGACACAGGCCCTTTTGGGGGTGATGGAGGGGAGTTTACACTGCACTTGTCCCCCTTGGTGTGGGCAATGAAAGTTGGTTTGGTGTATGTCATTACTTTTTTCAGTAGCTGACAGCATATTTGGAAGTTGACACCTACATGTCTGATATAGCTATCGAAGGCTTTGTGGTTGTTATTCTTACATTCCTTGGCAATTTCTCTTTAGAAACTGTCCTTGGATTATTTTACGAGTGATCATTGTTTCATCCTAATAATGATCAGTGATGCCTTTCCTTTAGTGAAGTTGGCTCTATCAGCTGTTAGTTTCCTCCTTCTGTTGTCTAGCTTATTTATGGGCAATGACCACCAGATTGTTTTCTTATTTTTGGAGGAGTGCATCTTGGTTTTATTTGTGATGTCTCGATCCATGCATCCCTGTAGATGCTCATAGGATGCACTTGTAAATGATTTGGCAGATTGTATACCATTATCCTATAGCAAGAGGGCTTTGGAACTTTCCACTTTGGTCTTGGGAAGTGTGTAGTTTGCTTTTGAAAATGTCTTCACAGTGGTTTCATTGACTGGGTGTGGGGGCGGGATATGGATGTCCAGTGTGATTACTTAATGATCTGATATTACCAGTGAGGGGTTTATCTCTGTTGTGGAACACTGGTACCCCATGATGGTGATGATCATGTCCCGTATGTTGTCACCTCTAGTTGGCATGCTGACCAGCTGTTCCAGGGTGTTAGAGTTTCTTAACTCTAGGACACATTGGGCAAAGGACGTTGTATACGAGTAATTCACCCACTCAGTGTTTGGGTAATTGTAATCTCCTCATATAATGGTGTTTGATAGGACCTTTATATTTGCCATTGTTCTCCAGAACACTGAGTGAGGTTCCTGAGTCAAGGTATATGATCTGCAGCAGACTACAATCTGATGGGCAGCTTTGCCCAATGTTAGTTGCACTTGCATGGTCTCCAAGGCCTCATGCTGTAGCAGTAACCTGGAGGTGTGGATATCCTTAAGGAAAATGGCTACACCACTTCCTTTTGTATTTCACTCGTGGTCTTGGGTCCAAAGGTCAGGGTGATTATGAGTGTTTTACGTGGATCATATCCAACAGCTGTATGTTTGACATAGCTTTGTATGTTACGCAGTGAACACCTCTGAGTAGGTGATATGCTAGGGAGTACAGATGGAGCATTTTGCGATGGTCTGTGTATGGCATGTATTTCAGGCCACTAATGCTCTTTGTGAGGTATTGCTGCTGGCTTTCCAGTTGTTGTAGTTGTCTTGTGAGGTACATAGCAACAGTGGTGTTGTACTCTTTTATAGTTCTAGTGAGTGGTGAGTAGAGGGAAACAATGTCCTCTTTTATTCTGCATGAGACACATTTTGTGATGAGGTGTACCACATAAGAGGGTTTCCTGACTACTGTGGGAATGTGTTTATCACAGTTGTATCCACTGTCCACCTGTGACCCAGGGTCTCTTGTCACACTTACATTGTGAGGTATACTACCACCTATGTTGTAGTTTTTGGTTACAGAGATTTTAACAAAGGTGATGATAATGCAACTTTTGGCATTTCGCTACAGCCCATGGCTTGGACAACAGCCATCTGTCTCAGTGAGGCCCTTTTGTAGGATGTCCACATCTTTAATGTTTACAATGATGGCTCCTAGTTTGCAGTCCTCTGGAAACTTCAGTAGCCACAGAACTTCCATGTTAATGTTTGCTTCAGGGAAGTAGATACTACACAGCATGGGAAGTTATCTAGTCCCATGGCTGCTGTGATACTGGCTTCAGAGAGTGTATTTTACCTGTGCAGCTGTGATGACAGCAACTTTGCAGTCTTCCATTATAGACATGTGCTTTTTCATGGGTGAGAGGGGCTAAAGTTAACACTGATACTATCTGCCAGGATGTTGCCAATATCAGTTGGCTCTGTACATTTAGTGGCATTGAGCTGTAACTCAGAACAGATCTGAGTGTAACCATGACATGGAACTGTCTGTTGGGCAGAGATCTCCTGCGTAGACAGTATGCAACAGAGTACAGCTTGGGTTACATTCATTCTTGTTGCATGGGGCAACTATTTGAGGCCAGTAATCCGGATCCGGGGCAGGCTCAGGTTGTTCCTCGTCCGAATCACGCTGTACCTGTGCAGGCCTTGACAATGGTGGGGGGGCTGTTTGGCCCAGCCCCATGCTGTTCCTGCTGCAGCTGTTTTCACAGGATCATATTGTGTAGCATGGCACATACCATAACAATTTTGGTACATGTAGTTGGTGAGTACTGCAAGGCTCTACCAGATGTGTCCAGGCACTGGAACCATGACTTGAGCATCCCAAACACACGCTCAATTACATTTTGTATTTGTGCATGTGCCTCATTCAGGTGTGTGTGCATTTCTAATTGGCGTCATCAGCCATGGCTCCAGTGCGTATCCAGCATCCCCCACTAGGTGACCATCAGGGATGTCCCCATTTGCAAATGTCTGGTACAGCTGCGACAGATGCCAGATATGGGAACCATGGTAGCTTCCAGGGCAGCCAGCACACACATTCAGTATTATGCCCTGGACATTGCACATGACCTGGCAGTTGATGGAGTGGAAGCCCTTGCAGTTGATGTAGGCCCTACCCCGCTCACAAGCTGGTGCTTTGATGTGTATGTGCATGCAGTCAATTGCACCCACTACCTCAGGGTATTCCACTATTTGCTGGAAGAGACGCATATTGCTGGCCAATACCTCACAGGAATTGGGGAAATATACATGATCACCGACATGTGCTTGACATGGCATTCAGGAACTGGTGCAGTACGCTTGATGTTGATGCCTGTGAGATCCCCATCATATCACCAGTTGGTCTCTGGAAGGTACCTGTTGCTAGTATTCTTAGGCTAACACATACCTTGGTTTCCACTGGGATGGGTTCCCCTCTGTTGGTTCTGTGTGTGAGGTGCTCCACTATCTCCAGCTCATGTAGCCCCTGGTAGGTTACCCTGGGTGTGTACACTCTTCTCAGTCTCTTCACTGTAGGTTGCTCAGCAGCATTCGCAATGGCACCACCCTCAGCATCTTGCACATGTTGCCTTATAACAGCAATGGCAGCCCCTAACATTTTTATGTCTCAGTTTAAGCTTTTTAAGTTTTCAGTTCTCTTTGTTGACTGCAGTGTTGCAGTGTTTCTGAGAAAAACATGGGGGAATGTTGTTTACAGAGTTTTAGGTGCTGGGTTGGGCTAGTGTACTGCCTGTGTAATTGGTTGATTCTGATTGATTTCACCTGGCAGCTCTGCTAGTTCTCCTTGGTTAACTTCCTACTACTTCCTTTCCTTCCTTTCCCATTTCTGTTTCCACAGGGGGCAGCACCACGCAAACAAGCGCAAACACACGCACACAAGGGCACACGCTCGCACACAGGTTTACACAGGCTTACACAGGCTTAGGCGGGTGCACATTCGTGTATACAAGCTTAGATGGCCTAACACAGGCTTACACACGTGCACACGTGCCCACACAGTGTAAGCAGCTTTGCAAGAAACTCTAGTCATAGCCACAGCGTACACCTTCATTTTCTTGATTTCAGTTTAGACAACTGTAGACACACCTCTTTTAGTCCTGAGTAACTCACAGCAAACACATGCCACTCTGCTCCAGTAAGCTTACAGTCTTTTTGATACATACCCCCTCATGATGTCACCCATCTTCTACTCTGTTACTCCCCTTTTCCTACTCTTACACTTTAGGGACATGGTTCACATAGCAGGAAATATTGGGATTCACTATCGTTATCCTTATTTGCATAGGATTGCCTACTAATGCTTGGTTACATCTTTCAGACTGAGCTTCCCCCCTTAGCAACCTCTACCCAGTAGCCATGTTGTCTTCAGCCTGCCATTCACTTGCATGGCAGATTAATATTTTGAATAAAATCCCTATTTGTGGCTTTTATTTTTTGTTTTTCTGGTTTTTAGAGTGCAGCATGTTTGCACGGCGCTACAATACGCTTAAACATCGGAGATCGAGGTAAAAAAATTATTTTTTTTTATTTTGCAACGGAAAAAAAATGCCAATGGCCGTATATTTTGCCATTGGCATGCTTCCTCAACTGGATGCATCCTTTATTTGGAGCTGTCATGGCTCCATTTTGCTATTTGCAGAACGGTACTCAGTTGCCAACTGAGTACATTTCTCCAAATATCACTACTCTTACTCGGACAGGTTAGTGTTTCCTGGATCACAAATTTACGTCATTTGCATAGCTTTCAGCAGCAAATGAGGTAATTTGCATAACCTAATCCTGTCCGTGTAAGAGTCGTTTTAGGAGCTCACTTGCACGCCCCTGCTGGCTGTTCTTGGATCGCTCGGCAGACATGTTGGCTGCATGGAGTCTTACTCTAGTCTTAGACTCCGTGCAAGCCTTCGTGAATCCGGCCCATTGTCTTCTCCCACATCTGCACACTACTCACTTCTTCACCTTCCCCTGCCTACAAACTCATATGACTTTCTGCATATAACCTAATCACTCTCCACTACCCTATCTATCTATATACTATCCTGAAATCATCTTCTCACCATTTGCCATACCTCTCTCTCTCCAGTTCACATATCACTTCTTTCATTAATATACCACACAGCCATCATTTTACCAAACCTCCAACTACTTCTGCCCACCATCTAAACTCACAGTAACAGTAAGTCAGTTGCTACTGCTTTCTACACTCAGCACTAGGTCACTTCATTACCATAATACTCCCACATCGTATCCCAACGCCATCACAACACACACAAACATTACATCACAAAACCCTCTTTCTCTCCCTGTCTATCTCTCTTTCTCTCTACCAATATACATGCTCAGGTCTTATAAATATAATAAAGTTAAGACTAACACTTTATCAGCAGTACTGAAAGATGGATACAAATATAAATGGCTCCATACCTCACCTCAGCCCACCTGCATCCTGAAACTTAGTGGAGATATTCACCTTAAACCCGGACCCACACATGGCCAACCCATTACTTTCCAATGCTCCTATTCACCAGTTTGGCTTCACCCAACTAATAAGCTCCCCCACCAGAATCAACAAGACCACTAACAGGCAGTCCACACTGGACTGGATATGGACAAACAAAACTTCTTCTGGCTTTTCCCGGTTAGGGGTTGCCGCAGCAGATCATCTGTCCGCTCATGATTGTTAGTGGAGTTTTATGATGTCGAGTTGCCAGCCCGGTGCCCAACCTTTTACAGAAGCCACACACACACACACACACACTCACACCTAGGGCCAATTTAAAGTGTCCAATCTACCTACTGCATGTCTTTGGGATGTGGGAGGAAACCGGAGAACCCGGTGGAGACCCACGTGACGACATGCAGACTCCACACAGAAAGCACCCCAGCTGAGAATCGAACCGGAGAGCCTCTTGCTGTGAGGTGACAAAGCTAACTGCTGCACCACTGTGGCCACCCGATATAGACAAAAAAACCTCATAATATAAAATCTTCTGGTTGGTTTACAGATATTATAAGTGACCCCCTCCCATCCTGTTTAATCAGACAACATGGTTCACCTAAATGAATAATCTGTAAACAAGTTCACAATTAAACCAAATTTGGCAAAGACAGACTTATTACGGCCTGTCCTACTACAGCTGGAATGTATTAAGAGTAATGACCCTAGATGAAGCAGTTACTCAATTCAGTTACACCTTCCTAAAAATACTAAATGATTTAGCACAAGTCAGAAAAAGAAGTGTAAAGTCTGCCACAGTGTCATGGCTGACAAAAGAGACCAAACAGTGCATGGTGAAAGGCAATAAAACATGGAAAAAATGGTATAAGAATAAAATACAGCATGCCTATCAAAATTTTAGATATAGCAGAAACTGTACCAAAATTCTTGTTAGGTCTGACAAGAAATCATAACACAGTAATCTCGAAAAAAATAAAAAGCACCAAAATAACCCCAAGCATTTTTGGTCCTGTCTAAAAAAACTATTATACCCTGGCCATACCACTACACCCTGTCCTCCTCCTTCAAATGATAGAGAGTACATTGCCAATTAGTTCAATACTCATTTTATACAGTCAGTACTGTCACTCATCAATGACCACCTCACTTTGGTCCTCCAACTCACATCTGTTTTCGAAAGCAACACACTGACTTTTAGTTTTCAGCCCATAGCAACTTCAACCAAAAAAGAAAAAAATTACTAGTCAAATTAAAAGAAATCACTCAAAATAGGTGCAGAAGCACTAGCGTTCATTCTCTCCATTCGATTTCAACTGGTCAAAAACTGAAAACTATGTCCCATCTTTCTGGAAAAAATCCATTATTATGCCCCATCACAAAGGAGGTGCAAAAGAGTTAACAAACTATAGACCTACTGCTATCCTATCAGCCCTCTCAAAAATCTTTGAGAAGTGTATTCACTCTCAGCTTATGAAACATATAACCAAAAATAACCTTCTTTCCAATACCCAGCACAGTTTCAAGCTCAACGACAGTACTACTACTGCCCTCCTCATCTTCACCAGGATAGTAAACCAATACAGAAATGAGGGCAACCTTGTTTCTTCACTTTTGCAAATCTAGGTCTCACTTACCCCTCCCTCTCCTGGTTTCAGTTATTTATGCAATCATCAGCAGGCAAGTAAATGGCAACAAAACCTTTCAGCATTCCAACTAATCTCTGCTGGTTTTCCCCAAGGGTCAGTACTCAACCCCCTTATATTTAAAATTTTCATAAATAAACTTAATACCACTACAACACTTGCCACTCTTGTACAATATGCTGACATTTCAAACCTTATTTGCTGTGCCCATTCATAACAAAATTATAGGAAATCACTAAAAAAATCTTTCACTGACATTGAAATATGGCTAAAATGTTCTAACTTGCTCCTTATTATTAAAAAAAATATAAGCTATTTACTCTAAAACAGCACCTTAACCAGAAACACATATTTCATATTACTTCAAGTAATAACACAAAAAATAGAAACCATACCCCAAATTAAACTACTCAGAGTCATAACAGATACTCAGATTTGATCACCACATACTTCATTCCATTAAAAACTTGACTTCCCTATAGGGCCAAGCAAGGAATACTTTAACCACAATATACCTCCTTCCTTCTCTATTATATGCTTCCTCTACTCTTGCAAAAAACAATACATATACATATAACACTACACTACATATAAATAAAACTAAACTAGCCTCTAGCTAGTACAAAATAGCTACATTTGCAACTGACCAACTTTATAAAACAAACCACTGCCTTGAGTTAAAACAGTTAAACTGGCTTGTTCCAAACCCAGTTGAAATCCTTACAGCTAATCATTGCCCATAACCTATTGTACTTTCCAGACAGATGCCCAGCACTACGAAATACTCTAGTGTATTACTCACCCATTAGAGACCTACAATGTATATAAAAAGTGTACACACCCCTGTTAAAATGCCAGCTATTTCTGATATAAGAAATGAGACCACAATAAATCATTTCAAAACTTTTCCTACCTTTAATGTGACCTATAACCTGTACAATTCAATTAAAAAACAAACAAATCTGTTAGGGGAAAAATAAAAAATGTACAATAAGCTGGTTGCATAAGTGTGCACACCCTTAAACTAATACTTTGTTGAGGCACCGTTTGCTTTAATTACAGCATTCAGTCTTCTTGGGTACACACCTACCATCAATTAAAGAGACTCTGATTAATCATCAACAACAACCCCATTCAGTTAAATAGAGAATACTTCTCAGATTGACTTGGTAAAGTTGGAAATAGGGCCAATGACTGTAAATGGTAATAAGAGAAATAGAGTTGAAGGAGATATAAGAATATGTAGTTGGTCAACAATTTTATTAGAAACATAGTGGTAACTTCAAGCCATTTGGAAGAGGTCATGAATTTCTTTAAAAAACATATAGAATAAAATTCTCAATTTTGTGCCAGCAACTTTATGCTTCTCAGTACCAAGTAAAGCAAAAACGAACAACCATAATGATTTAGGGGCTGAGAAAAGAGGTTGTTCGTAGTCTTTCATTAATTTATCTGCGAAGTCATTAAATAATTCATACGTATACATATTTTTCTTATAGCAATCTGATGTCTCCTCCCACAGTGTGGCATAAAGTAAGGGATTATGTTTACTTATGAACAATGTAGTTAAATGAGGGAAAAATGAATATGTGATTGATGGTCAGCATTGCTGCTTGAATTCAGATTAAATATTCAGTGGGCTAGACACCCGGCAGTGTAAACTTTGACTCAAGATGATTGTCACTGCAGAAGTGACACCCCAACCCCATATGCAAAATGGAAAAAGGGGCTATGGATGGATGGCTGGATGGATGGATTCAGTGCTACAGAGGAGGCATTGTGTTTTTTGTATGAAACTTTACTCAAGACAGACTTACCCTTGGCGAAATGATTGATAGACAGTTTTGATTTGAATAATGTCTCTTCTTAGTATTTCTTAGCTTTCCACAATACCACAAAGTGGAAAAGAAAATATGACCATAATAGATGCAGTGGACCACCTTGATGAAAACCTGTAAGTTAATGAGAAGCCTTACACTTTCTGCACTCCATCCTGTTTGATGGAATAAGTATGTAAGCAACTCGAGAAAGAAGTCACAAAGGAAGTATCGATATATAACAAGTATAGAACTAGAGCCACCAAAGCTAGCTTCAAAGCAGGTTGTAGAATACTGAAACTAGTCATTCATTAATGTTAGGCAGTTTATACAGAAAAACCCATTTCTTGAATGAGAATCTTAAAATGCACTCTATCCAAGGTCATTATACCCATATAGGTCCTATTTCCAACAGTCACACTTTAGCAATCATGTTGAAATAGCTAATGTTTTTCTTTCTTGCAACAAGAATCCCAACATTTTCTAAAGTTAAAAACAACTTTGTTTGAGGTTGCTACACTCCATATAGTTCCCCATTCTAACAATAGCACTTTCTTTAATTATCAATCTGTTGAAATCAGTAGTATTTTTTTCAAAGCACTTTCTAATCTGGTTAACAGTGCCAACCTTCTGTCCCCAGCTGTGCTAGTATGGACACTTTGCACTCACTGACTACTCAAGATAGCACCCATCATATTTCAGATGTTTTACTTGATCCTCATATTTCTGCTTCCTTAAGTGAAAAATGCAACAGTGGGAGTTGATTGGATAACATAACAGATATGTTATTTAAACACATAGGCTCTCAATTGTTGCTATTCCAACCAACCATCTTTTTAACACCCTCTTGCATTATTATATATATATATATATATATATGCATTATTCCATATTCCTGAAAAAAGCTAACATTATTTTAATTTATAAAAATGAGACTAGTTGTATTCTGGTCATTTACACCCAGACAGTCTAACTTCCCTGTTATACAAATGTTTTGAAAGATGCCTTTTGAACTTTCTTGAGGGTTATTCTGGGCATGATGCTGTATTAGATATCTAGCAACCTGGTTTTATAAAAGATCTTTCTACAGCTACATGCCTAATCAATTGTAAGACCATATTATCAGTGGTATTGGTGTTACTGCAGCATATTTAAATCTCTCCAAAGCAGTGTGCTATCTTCAGTTATTATAGGATGCATGAAGAAAGTTGGTATTAATACCTTTATATTAAATGGATTCATTAATGGTTTTCTAACAGTCACTTTAATGTGAAAATTGGAAGACTATTGCATTGGGCTGATGTTCTTCATTCAGTGTTTCTTCAAGGTTCTGTCTTGGGTCCAGCACTTTTCAACATTGTACTCACCTTTCTGCCTATACATTAAAGTATCTGGTTGCCAAATACACAGATGATATCAAGTTTGCATCAGTTATTACTACTGTACTAATTACAGAAAAATAAAAAAAGATAAGGTGAAATACAAACAAATTTTATTGAATTATGAGAAAGAGATTAAACAATGAAGCAAAAAACAAAAAAGGAAAATATAAAAACAGATGAAAGGAAAACAGAAAAAAGTTGAAACTGATGTTATATAGGCAGTTGTTTCTGTATGAAAAGGAAGAGGAACATTTCCTTATTTGGGAAAGAAATAAAAATGAAAGAAATGAGATGGATGCTGCCCTGGATGGCAAAGAAGACAAAAACTGCAGACAAGATAATTTTGTGGAGATGGTAGAAAATGTTGTGGATAAATCAGAATCACATTTATTGGCCAAGTATGATCGCATACAAGGAATTTGACTCTGGTTACACTGACTCTCCAAGTATGAATTACATAAACAACATACATACAACTATTGAGAACAAGACAAATAATGTAAATATACATATACATATACATACAAGGTCCAAAGTGCAACTCAGTGCAAGAAATACTGAAATAAACTCTGAAAGAAACAAGTATTAACAATGTGTAACCAATATTGCAGAATCCTCATGGGCATGGGAAAAAGAATTCCCCAGCCTAATAAGCTGAGTTAACCATTTATGAACTTGATGGCCTGTGGGAAAAAACATGTTCTTATATCTGCTTGTTTTGGGGCATATTAATTTATAACACCTGGCCTATAGTAATAGTTCAAAACAAGGGTGGCCTGGATGAGGATCGGACAGTGCAGTGGTAGCATTGACGCCTCACAGTAGGAGGTTCACCGGTTAGATTCTTGGCTGGAGTGCCTTCTGTGTGGAGTCTACATGTTGTTCATGTGGGTTTTCTCTGGGTGCTCCGGTTTCCTCCCACGTTTCAAAGACATGCATCTGGAGCATTTCTCCCCAGGCCTCCACTGAACATTGGCTTCATTCCAAGCTGGACTTTTCCAGTAAATACATATTGTTGTTGTTTATCTTTCGGCTTTTCCCGGTTAGGTGTCACCACAGCGGAACTCCGGTCCACTAATGATTGACAGTTGTTTTTTATGGTGTCGAGTTGCCAACCCAATGCCCAACCTTCAATTAAGGCACACCCATTCAAAGCATGTCTTTCGAACGCCCACGGGGAGGACATGCAGACTCCACACAGAAGGAACTCGCAACCCAAGCCGAGAATTGAATGGGAGAACCTTTTGCTGTGAGGTAACAATGCTACGTGAAGGGTTAGTGATTATTTTCCCTGCCCTCTTCATGTCTCTGGAATAATACAGTGACCCTGTAAGGAGTGTAAACTAGCACCAATGGTACTTTCATCAGACCTGACTATTCGATATAACCTATTTTTGTCATTATTAGACAGAGATCCAAACCACACTGTTATGGATGAGCTGAGAATAGACTCAATGACTGCTGTATAGAACTGAATCAACAGTTCCTGTGGGAGGACACACAAATCTTCACAGAAGCTAACATAAGATGTTACTGTGTCTGCCAGTTCATGCAAGTTAGCAGCAGAATCTTCAAAGGTACTCCAATCTGTACAATCACAGCAGGCTTGCAGCTTCAGCTTTACCTCAATAGTCCACCTTCTCACTGTATTGCTCACAGGTTTAACATATTTTAACTTGCTCTTATAGATAGGAATCAGACAGTGGTCAGAAAAGCCCAAAGCTGCAAGGGGGACAGCACGATAAGCAGGTTTTAACACTGTATAACAATGATCCAGTGTGTTCCTGTCTCTGGTAGGGCACTTTATATGCTGTGTAAATTTAGGAAGTTCATGGCTGAGATTTGTCTTACTAAATGTATTAAAAAGATGAAATGGATGGACAACAAGAATAGAAAGTGAAAAAAAAAAAATATATATATATATATATATATATATATATATATATATATATATATCTGAAAAATAAAGAGCTTTTTTAGAAAATGATATAACAATAGAAGAAACGGAGAAGGTGAAAAAGAAGTTTAGAAAGAATAACTGTCAGGATTGGATGAGATAAGCAATGAGTATTGTAAGGAAATGAATAAAGATAGAAGATAATATTTAAAAATATATATTAAATGAATGGATGAAGGAAGGTGTAATGGAAGATGACATACGTTGTGGAGTAATAAAATGTATATGCGAAAAGTATGAAAAAATAGATTATAAAAATTGGAGGTTTATAAGACTAAGGAATACTGACTATAAAATACTACAGAAAGGATACAGTATTGGATGAGGTAGTAGAAGAAGGTATGTGTAGTGCAAAAGAAAGATGGGTGAAAAAGAAGTAAGACTAATACCATGTGACATAGCTAGGTGAGTCATTTAGCAATATGGCAGATTTTAGATGCATATGGCATAGGAGAAAAAAATATTCATGTAATTATGAAATGTTATAAAAATTCATGGCTATAAGTTATACATGGATAGATGGAAAAATAAGTATTAAAAGAGGAGGAAAAACAGGATAGCTAATGGGTATGCCCTTATTTATATTATTAAAGAATGCAGAACTACAGATGTGTACATATGAAATAAGGGAGACAAGATGCGAGACAGAAGGAAATATATTAGCAGTATGTATGACATATGTAGGCGATATAGTTCTAATAAAAAACAAGGGATGGATATGCGAGGCTGTAATAAGGATCAAAAAGCTGTTAAAAACCTGGTCTGCAGTTAAAATTAAGTGTAAGTAATTTGATGAAAAAAAATAAATGGAATATATTTCAAAAGAAAGGAATACAGATTTTAGGACGTAAAATTAACATATTTGTGAGGAATGCATATGTTTCCAGTCAAACTAAAAAAGAGTTAGAGATATTTTGTTTCATTTGGAGCTCAAGGCTGAATATGACAAAAAGATGATAGATTGAATTTAAAATTTCCAATGGTGCACTCAGCAGTATATTCATTTTTTTAAGGGGTTTGTAACATAGAATCTGTTTTAAGGACATATTGTTCTTAAAAGAGAAATGTGGTGTATCACCCAGAATGTTCCTATACCTCATATCAGATGTTAAGATATGCCAGTTATTCTTTAACACACACCGTACCAACATCTTTTTGTCTAAAAATTCAACATAAATTACAGACAGGAAATATATTTTATGTGCATTACTAAATATTTTACTGGAATATACTGGTTACCAAATGCATTGCCTAACCATTTAAAATGTGTACACTATTTAGATTAGCTATCCAGTTCCTTGGCCCTCTGTTCCATGAAATTGGCCAACTTTTTTTGTTCATCATGATAGTCACTAATATAAAAATGATGATGACTTCCTATGAGGGTACATGACCCCCTTTAGCAGTTAGCATTATGTCAAGTGCCAGCTGATTTTGTAATACCACAGTTCGAATTTTTGTCATCTTGATGTGATGTGATGTGAAGTATGGTTTGCTACATCATGAAGACTCATGGTGATTTTGAGCTTGTCTGTTGCACTCCATATCCAGGAGTAAAAACTGAAAATACTTGCTATGGCCACTGAATTGCCCTTTTATTTTTCAGTCTGCCTACTGGAGGGTTCCTGAAATGTTGAATAGCAGGAGTAATATAGCCCACAAAGCAACATCCATATTGGTTTGTAGGCAACCAGGGGTAGGCATAATCATGAAATGTAACAATTCACAGCCATGCGCATGCCATACCCCCAGTCAAGGGTGCCCACAGGCAGGTGCAAGGGGGTGCACTTGCACCCCCCTGGATTTTCTTAAAGCTATCTGTGATGATTTGGCAAAACATACTTTTTTCTATCATTTCCACTTACTAATCGTTTTTGCTTTAAGGAGGACTCAAGCGTGTATCACACGCTAACGTGAATTAATTTAAACACAAAGTGCACGCGGAAACACACTGTGTTCCTTTCTGATCACATCCTTGCACGCTATGCTGCCAGAGTTACAGTAAGGAAACTCTGTTACTTATTTTATGCAGGAGAAGGGCTCCCCTCTGTTACTTATTGTATGGAGAAGTGCTCCATCAGATTTATAGTCAACGCGGTTGTAGAGGAGTAGGTGAGCTTTATTTGACCTTTTTGCTTTTGCAGCAGTTTTTCTTTTTATTTGCTTTCTTAAAATAAATTATTGCACAAAATGACACACTACACTGTGTTGTATGCAGATTGTACACTCCAGTCTGAGCTGAGATTTAGAAATGGTACAGATCAAGATCATGCAGTTTGTGGAAAAATATTTTTAGTGGGTCTGAGCTGTGCATACTGGTATGAATTCATTCTGCAAATAAAGTGTGTTCCACATATATTTATCGAGTTCGTAGCTGTAGAATAAACACTGAAACTTAGGTTAGTCAAGCTGCTGTGAACATTCATATTAAATAGTTCTTTTTTTGTACTTGTAGATTCATTATTCTGAAAACAAGGAATCGCTTTACAACACATACATGTGTTATGTTTTCACGTTATGTTGCGATAATTTTAATGTTAAGAAGTGCTTAGGGCTTGACCCTTGAGAATTGTGGGTTTTAGGTTAAATATCAGGGGTTTATAGTACAACTCATGTGACTATTCACCACCAAATTGCACCACTCATTGCTTTTCACTGTTTTCTCTGCGGAATGCTTTACTTTTCTTCTACATTTTTGTGGCATACCTCTCAGCTATCCCTACATGTAGTTCAAAATGTGTGTATGTTTAATTAGACATTTTGAGATGTTCTAGGTTATTAATACCAACTGTTTTAATAACATCTCTTGCGGGAGCCATTTTTCTCAATTGTTATTAAGTTATGCCTAATTCTGGAGATAAGATTTTGAGAGTTATATTTTACAAATAACTGTATCATGCTGGTAGCTTCCATGCTTATAAAAGCCAAAAAGAAAATGCTTGTTTGATAACATTCTCTAGAGTTAAAAAACTCATTCGAAAAAAAAATCTGTGGTATGGACATGTTCGAGAGGACTGTGTGAGCTGCTGTTTTTTCCTCTCTTGGATACTTGTACATAAACTAGATTAGTTGTGCCAAAAAAAATGCCAAAAGTAAACTACATCTGTCTTTCAGTCACGGCATTATTGCAGCCAGGAAAAAAAAAGTTTTTGTACAAATTTTTACAGTATCCCTGCTACCGGCATCAAGTTTATGTTGTATGTTAACTTTCTCCATACTATGTCTTCATTCCAGTCAACACATAAAAGCAGATAAGGTCATATACATTATTTACATTTTCATATTAGGTGAGTACAGTGTGATTGCGTTGTAGAAGGCATGTAAAAATGTATTTCTAAGCTACACCACAGTAACATGTATCTGATGTCATGAGTGGCTTGGAAGGTCAATGGGCATAATATTAACTATTCCTTAATAGTAACAGATGTTTGGTAGTACTGACTGAGAGATCGTGAGTCTAGTTGTGATGTACTCATCTGGAAGAAGTTCAATATGGAGGAAGTTTACATTTGATAATGAACAAGATGTATGTATATTGTATGCAATAAAACAGAGTATGTGATTTTTCAGGGAATTTCATTTGCTGTTTTAACTTTCTAGTTTTAATATATAACTTTAGTGGTGGTTTGAGTGCTTTGTGGCAGGCTGATGTGTCACTGTAAAAATAGGACAGTTAAAGCTGAGGGACCTTGACTGACAAGACTTTGGAAGAACCTTTTAGGTGTTGCAATGGTAGTGATTTGGCTGTATGGTATAATGTTGATGGACACCCTACTCTCGTTAAGCTGGGACACTGATTTAAAATGTGCAGTTTGCATATTTGCTTTGGTAGCTTCATTGTTCTGCAACTGGATAGATTTGAATTTCTGTATTGTTTTGCGGTGAAGCTCATTCTCTGGGGAGGCACACATGGACTGTCATGTTCTCATTAGGTAGGTTTGTAACATTTTTTTGGAGTTTGTAGGAGTGCGCCATATGGGTAGTTCATATTTTCTTAAAGATGGTAGTGTGCTTGACTAATTGTTTTGTGAGTTTATGCTGTAGCGGATAACATTTTTAATAAGGACTGGAATTTCCATTCTAGTTTTGAATGTGTCTGAGTAACTGATAAGATGGATAGCTATCTAAATCGTAGGTAGATATAAAGGTGTGCGTTTTCTTTTGGTTGGTAATGAGATTAGCGATGTGCTACTGTTACTCATTTTTGAGGTCATAAGAGTGTGAATAACATTTTTTGAAGTTTGCGGTTGAACTGTAGCATTTATTTCCACCAGATAAGTTTTTATAGATTAAGAGTGAATTAGTCTTTTATAAATTTGAATGTTTGACCAAATAGCTAGGTCATCTGTGTAATGTAGAATGTTAACAGAGATGCAGTAATGTGCAAAATATTATTTATACAAAGCAGGAAGTGTAGTGGCCCCAGAACTGGGGCTTGCAGGACTCCAGTAGGGAAATTTTTAATAGCTGCTGTAACTGTGTATATAGCCTTCGATCCAGTTTACAAGAATGGACTTAGACCAAGGTGTCTAAAACACCTCCAAAAGTTTTAGTTATGTCTGTAAAGATGACTCTTGTGAGTTCTGAAGAAGGGATGGGCCTCCTTGAAAGTGATTACATGTACAGATCTGCACTCATGGGACTCCACATATCTGCTGACCTCACAAGACCCAAATGTAGTGAAAGTATTGAAACATGAAGAGAATAAATCTAAGATGACTTTCCTGCTTAGGCTAGCAGAAGCATATCGGTGTCAAGCAAGAATGGAAATCAAACCACAAGTAGATAAAAACTAGGCAGCAACTGAATGTGCCAAAAAAAACAAAAGAATATAAGGTGAAGGACCAATTAAGAAGACAAGAAATGTGGAAAATGGATAAATATAATTGCAAATATAGAAAACCTCTGGAAGAACCTCATGCTGATCAGGAGCAAAAGCAGGAAAGGTTAAGGAGAGGCGAAATCAAAACAAGAGATGAAAGGTTAATATTGGTGCACAATATAGTGGACTATGTACATGTTGGTTTACAATGTCCATTGAAAATGTGGGAGAAACAGACAAATGTATGTTTTGTAAAACAGAATTGGAAACAGTTACACACCTCGTTGCTGGATGCAGCATACTAATGGTAGATGGACTGCATACTGAAAAGCATAATAATGTGGTAAGACTGTTGCACTGGGGGTTGTGCAAACATTATGGTAGTGAAGTAGCTGAAAAATACTGGAAACATAAGCCACAAAGCATCATAGAAAATGATGAAGTATGCATCATATGGGATCACCCATTACCAACAGTTCAAAAGATAGCTGCTAGAAAACCGGATATAGTGGTCCAAGAAAAGAAGACAAAAGTAGCATTAATCGTTGAAATCACCACACCCAGTGACTACACTGTCTTGCATACAGAGAGACACAAAGTCATAAAGTATCAGGATTTGCAGTCAGAAATGAGAGCAATGTGGAAGAAAGATAGCCAGATAGTTCCAGTAGTAGTAGGAGCAACGGGTCTTATAAAAAAGATTCTATAGTCATATTTAGATATGCTACTAATACATGTAACTCCATACAAATTGCAAGAGGAGTCATTCCTGGTCACATTGTGAGTGCTGTGAAGAGCACTTTTGGCTGACATCAAAGACTGAAACAGTACTGATATCATGAACTTTAATCATACTTTGACTTGGGAATGGGGTACATTCCTGTCACGGTATTAGAAACCCAAAGGATTTGTTCTATCCACTTTCTAAGGAGGTAGGGAGATTTATATGTGTGTCATACCTCTCAAATGCACAGATTTTCACAGAATGTCCAGATTTCTGCTTTATATTTTTGGTCTGTTCCTCATAAAAATTCTGTTATTTTTTGTACAAATCACTGGGATGAGCTAAGGATTAAAGTTAAATAATGACATGCATTTCAGTTTCAGACTTCATATCCTTCATAAAATGCATTCTAACACAAATCATTTTATTCTAGCAACTTTCTAAATGTGCCCCTAGTTCCAACATTATAACGGGCTTTGTCCAGATTACTTGTACTAAGAGATTGACAGGTATTGTGTGTGTGTGTGTGTGTGTGTGTGTGTGTGTGTGTGTGTGTGTGTGTGTGTGTGTGTGTGTGTGAGTAAAATGACATAGTTAGAGTTAGCAGGTGGAATTTATTTTCAAGGAATTGTGAGCTTCAAGGGAAGAGAAGTTTATTGCTGCTCATGCTAGGTCTGCTTAAAATGTGCAACTGTTTTGTTTAGCAAATGGTATCATTATTGTGGTATAGAATATTAAAGCAGTGTTAGTAGCATGGCAGGTTGCATACTTGCATCTTGATACAGAGGGCTGTAGCTTCTACTCACACAGCATGTAAATTTGTATTTTCAGGGGGTGGGGGTGGGGGTGTAACAGTACTGAGTATGTCCTCATTTGGATGAGATGCCTAGTAACTATGAACATCTTTTTTTAGCTTGTCACCCATTCCCTATTGCAATATACCAGTTTACCATATCTTTTAATGTAAGATAGGCAATTTATTCTTCAAGGGGAACAGGCACTGAATTTGTAGATGAAACACTGACATAACAAGTTGTTTTATAGCAACAATCTCTTCATTAGTTTCAGATCTTTTTAATGTGGAATTATTCAGATGACTTACTTCTGCAGAAATTGTGCATATTGACTGATATTGGCGGATTGTAATGACAAAGGTTTGAGTGGCCTTTTGTGGTTGAAATGAAATTGGGCAGTTTGTCATTATTGGTTCATATGTTTTATTTCATTGCTTACTGGGAAAATGTTCAAAACTATACATTTAAAATACATTCTATCAAGTGGTGCTGTATTATACAAGGGATATAATTCAATTGTTATATATTAGGATTGATTCACCTTCCTGATTGTATTAAAGAACGTTTGCATGGTCCTAAAATGTGTGCAAGGGGCCAATGATTTGAAAACAGCCCAAAGGTAAACTTAACCTACCAATGGACAGATGCATTTTCTTTGAATGTGGGTTTCAATGCTGTTTCATTTAATGTGACTTCCAGAACTAGAGAAGTTTTAATGCTAAGTCTGTTTTCATTGTCAAATGTCTATCAATGTTTATGCTATAAAATTTGTAAAGTAAATTGAAATATTTGTAATATCGTAGAAGTAAAGCATAAAACAGTATGCACATAGAGTTTTGAACAGTGTGTATGGCAACTGGGGAGAAATAGCCAAGTAACGGGACACTGAAATGGCTGTGTGTGTGTGTGTGTGTGTGTGTGTGGGGGTGGACTGCGTGGGGGGGCTGCATGGGGGGGAGTGGGTGGGGCTCTGGGTTTGCACCCCCCCCTGCAACAAATCTTGTGGGCTCCCTTGCCCCCAGTCATAGCTTTTTTAAGTGTAAAGACCTCAGCACACTTTCATGTCTAGTGTCATTGCATTTGTTGTTTCCTACTGGTACAGTTCCACTTTTGGCATAGCATGTGTTCACAATTTGTGGTTGCAAGCTGAAGAAACACAATGTTTGAAAAGTCAGTCACATTATACCAAATTAGATTAGTGTCACTGAGATCCTTTTTAAATGTCACCTGTGATGCAGGGATTGGAATCCTGTTAATCCCTGCCTTAGAATGATGAGGTATATGTGAACACACCCAGCAGTTTGTCACATTTAAGTACATGGTATATTGCTGAAGAACCAACAGGAAACTATTTTCTCTTGAGTTTATAAAAAGAAACAGGAACAAAAACAAAGCAAAAGTACATGCTGTCACCGTATTTATCATGGACTACTGTCTGAGACAATTTTTTCTTTTAATCCTCCACTGGGGCAGATGATTCTTCCTTTGCTAACAAAGATGATTCTTCTCGGGCCCCCCACACGGCAAGTCTTCTTACAGCGTGAAGAGTGGATTCACATTGGTAGTCCTGCACAGTAGATGGCAGTGAATGTTGTGAGCAGCACCTAGAAAGGGCCTTGACACTTTAAACTCAAACAGTTCTGTCTTTGGAAAGTTTTAACATAAACACAATCACCAGGCTGTAGTTGGTGAAAGGGATGTTGAGGATATTGAGGAAGAGCTTTTGTACAGTTCTGTGGTACTGCTTCAAGAAATGAATATGTTTTGTGCAGTAAGACAATATAGCATCATCATTTAGAGTTAATTTGTTATTTAACACAGAGGGAGTAGCTGAAAGGGCCATGAGTCTCCCCATTAATATCTCAAAGGGCCTCAACCTTCTTGTAGTATTTAATGCACTCCTCATACTCATTAATACTAAGGGGTGTGCCTCTGGCCATTTAAGGTTTGTCTCAGCACAAATCTTTGAAATCTTATTTTTAAGGGTCCTATTGACCCTCTCTACTAATCCAGATGACTGTGGATGGTTGGGACAGTGAAGACTCAACTTACTTGTGACAAAAGGTGGTACTGCCAGCACAGCTATCTGTAATTTTGTAAATTATTATATGCCATTTATAGGTTCATAGGTAGGTACTAGGCTATCTGCCCGAAGGTATTTATAAGCCTAGCCAGAATGTGTTGGCTTTCGCCGGCCCCTTAGATTAGTTCCCTGTGCCTCTGTCCAGCAGAGCCACTGAAGTGATCCCCAGGGTAAACTTTCTGTTTCCTATACACTCGTCAAGGTTTCTCTTGAAGAGTGCTAGTGAGGAGCTCTGCCTAATGTAGATTGGAATCTTGTTCCAAAGCATGGGAAGTCTCTGGGACAGGAATTTATCCCTCCAGCACGTCCTAATTATTGTTGCGGTGAGGTTTAGATCCCTAGACCATGTGGCTAGAGGGGATAAGGTTTTCTTTAGGTGGAACATGTCCATCAGTTCTGGGTATCTGTCTCAGTGAGACCCTTTTGGAGGATGTCTGTGTCAGCCAGAGAGTCAATTATAGCCCCTAGTTTGCAGTCGTCTGTGAACTTGGTCAGCCATAGTCCTCCTGTGCTTGTCTGTACCTCTGAGAAGTATATGCCGAAAAGGAGGGGTCCTAGGACTGAGCCCTGGGGAATGCCACTTGTAACTGGTTTAGAGTCAGACCTAGCTCCCACAACTCTCACCATGTGGGTTCTGTCCATGAGCCAATTGGCAACCCATCTTGTGACATAGGGGTTTATGTTCAGGCTGGTGAGCTTGTCTTTAATACCAGAATGGGGAATGGTGTCAAAGGCCTTTGTGAGGTCTAGGTAGGCTGTGTGTACCACCTTTCCCTTGTCTATAGCCTTGGTAACTGTCTCAAAGAAGTCCACCAGGTTTAGGAGGCATGATCTGCCCTTAACAAAGCTGAACTGGGTAGGGTCCAGTGTTTGGAGGTTCACAACGTCTCTGTTAATGAGTTCCATGATGATGTGCTCCATAGCCTTGCAGACCAAGCTAGTCAGGCTTATAGGGCGATAGTTCCCGGGATCTGTTGTGGCTCCAGCTTTGTGGAGTGGAATAACTGTTGCAGTGCACCACTCTATGGGTACATTGCCTGTGGAGAGGCTGAGTTTGAACAGTGTGTTTAGGTGAGGGGTTAATTCATCTTTGAGCTCGTGTAGGATGCAGCCTGGGACACCGTGCAGTCCCGTTGATGTTGTGTTTTTGGCTTTGGAGAGGGCTATTTTAACCTGAGTGCCTGTGATTTCAGGGGCTCTACATTCTTCTAGTATGGTTATGGGCCTTTTTGGGGGTGAGAGGGGGGTGAAGTTTGCACTGAACCTATCTGCCAGGATGTTGGCAATATTGGTTGGTTCAGCGTATTTTGTGCCATTCTGCACTAACTCCAAGCAGATATGAGCATTGCCACTTAGATTCTTGGCATTGCTAAAGAATGTCTTGTGGTTATCTTTGGAGTCCTTGGCAAGTTTTCTTTCAAAGCTCGCCTTGGACAATTTTATGCGGGGTCATAGTTTCTTGCTGATACAGATCAGGGATGTCTTCCCTTATTGGGATTTTACTCTTTTCTGTACTAGTTTCCTCCTTCTATTGTATAGCTTGTTTATGGCAGTGGTCCACCAGACTTTTTTCCTTTTCTTGGAGGAGTGAGTCTTGGTTTCTCTTGGGATAGCATGATCCATGCATTCTTGTAGGTGCCTGTAGAATGCATTAGTAAAGGATTTTGCAGCTTGGACAGTGTTATCCTTTAGCATGGGGGCTTTGAAGCTTTCCACATTCGTCTTAAGTAAGGTGAAGTTTGCTTTAGAAACATTTTTCACGGTGGTTCCCTTGTCCAGGGTGGAGGTGGAATGTGGATATCCAAAGTGATTTGTTTATGGTCAGATCTAATCAGCAAGGGGTTGACCTCCATGTGGAACACCGGTCGCCCATGTTGGTGATGACTAGGTCCAATATGTTGTCACCTCTGGTGGAAGTGTTGAGCAGTTGTTCCAGGCATTTGAGATTATAAATTCTAGGAAATGTTAGGCAAGGGAGTTAGTACTTGAGTAGTTCTCCCAGTTAATGCTTGGGTAGTTGAAATCACCCAATATTAGGGTGTTTGATAGGACCTTTATGTTACCCAGTGTTTCCAGAAATTTGGAATGACGGTCCTGGGACATGGTGGGTGATCTGTAGCAAGCTACAATTTGAATTGCAGTTTTGCCCATTGTTAGCTGCACATGGATAATCTCTGATGCATCGTGCTGTGCCACTAACCTGGAGGTGTGGGCATCCTTGATGAATATGGATACTCCCCCGCCTTTTGTATTTTGTTCTGGGTTCTGTGGCCTAAATGTATGGTATGATTTGTAGCTGGGTAGTGCTGGGCTGCTCTCTGTATCCTTAAATCAGGTTTCTGTTACTGCACATATATATCGATTTTCTCCATACTGAGGAGTGCCTCTAGTGCATGCATTTTGAGGTTTAGACTTTTGGCATTGAGTAGTATTACCCTCAGATTTTTGTTACTTCTGCTATTTACAGCGGTGGGTTTGTCTTTTGAGCCATGCCTAAAAAAGGGGATATGGGGGTGGCAAGAGCCTTGGCCAGTATTTGAAAGCCTAAGGGTGACAGGTGCAAGCCGTCTCTAGTGAAGCAGCGTGGCTTGTCAAGCATGTCATCCCAGGCAGACAGACACTGGATCCCCTTTGCATGACACCAGAAACTTAGCCAATTGTTGAAATTGATATTTTTTTCTTTATACTGTGGTATCATTCTTGGTGAGGACAGGATGCTACTCAGGGTCAGTGTCATACCGGCCTGGGCTACATGATCAGAGAGCTCTTCCATGTCTCTTTTCATGTAGTCCAGGGAGGTACTGCTCAGGTCATTCACACCAACATGGACAATGACAGAGTCATATTTGTACTTGTTCTGGAGTGACCTGAGTGCTTGTGTTATGTGGCGGATCCTGGCAGCTAACAGTAACCTTCTCCTTATTCAGCCTAGTGAGTGGGATGTCAGTATGTCTGACTATAGTCACCTATTATAGTATGTTGGGTATGTTATTTTGCCTAAAGGGCTGTGATTGCGTGGCACACTGGTTTTGTGTTTCATGATTTGTGGTGGGGGGTAGAGGTTGCTTGGATGTCTGCTTTAGAGGGCTCTGTTGCTTTTGCAGATTTTTATTTAGAGCCTCCGAGTATATTTTCATGTATTTACATGTGTTTTTTACCGGTGCTGGTTTAATGGGTCTATGTGAGACTGGTGGTGTGAAGCCAGTATTTCCCTTCTCCTCATGACTGTCTGATCCAGTCTTGGGTTGAAAGAGCTTAGCCTCCAGTTTGGCTGTATAATTGCATCTCTCGCATTTATTAGTGTTTGGTGGTAGGAGGAGAGGGTTGTCTGTGTACATGAGGCAGTTGTTACATTGCCTCAAAATGACCAGAGTCACCAGTTGGACTGGAGAGTACACCTGAAACTGCCCTTTGGATATGCCTGGATAGGTACAGTAAACTGTTTTACTGAATGGCTGGTAAGGTCGAATAGAGAGCCTTGTCCTTCTGTAGTGCTAGGGTTTATACGCACTTGCTATGAGTTTTGAGCAAGTGGTGGGCTGAGAAATGAATGGCTTGAGTGCTTAAGTTGAAAGATTGCCTAGTTCCAAGGGAAAAATTGAAAAGAAGACTTTGTGGAGCCAGGAATAGTTATACCCTAGCTAACCAGAGCTGCCTGGCATGCAAAACTGGGCAAATGTGTTTTTTATAGCAGGGAAATTAAAGAGATAGAAATTAGTCCAAAATGGCCAATAAACTACTACTTTCTGACTTGAAACCACTCTTCCAGGGACAGATAGGCTGCTCAAAGCTTTCCTCTCTGACAGGTGAACAGAGAAACTTCCTTCTGTCCAAGTAAGGTATGGGCAAACACAGAGATCTGTAACACAGCCCTGAACTCAACACTAACCTGAAAACTGGACTGGACTATGCTAGCATATATATATATATATATATATATATATATATATATATATATATATATATATATATATATATATATATACATTATTTTCAGAAAATAAAGCAGATACAATAAAAAAACTCTTTAAATGTCCATAAAAAGATGCTTATTGTTATATATCTCAATTCAGAGTTGTAGTCAATGCCCCTAGTAATAAAGTAGGAAGAAACACAAATACAGTAAAAGCAGATGAATAAAGTACAATTTAATATATATATATATATATATATATATATATATATATATATAAAACAATAGAAAACAAACAATCTGATTTAAACAAGTTACCCAGTTAACCAGAAAAAAACTCAAAACTGAGCCCTGTTCCAGCAGTCTTCAATCAGACAAGTTCTAACTGCACACTCCCGCTACTAAAGTGCAGGGGAACCTTCTCCAAAAAAGATGGCCTGGATCAGTGCTCAATTTATACAAACAAAGCTAAATTCAGCAGGCCTGAATCTGGTCCTATGTTACAGCAACAAGGTGCACCAATTTCAGAAAGAAACAGTTCAAATAAACAGGCACAATAAGCCTGTGACCAGAAATTCCCAGCTCAGAAGGGCAGAATCCAGCCTCTCCTCCCACAGGAGTGCAGAACACAAACCTTCTTAATGTAGAATAACTGACCTGAAGCCCAAGTGCATAAACCAGAAATAATGCACTTTTAGAATAGCAGACACTGAGATTTCAATCAGCAATTCCAAGCTTAGAAGGATGTAAGCTACCTGTCCTGCCACAACAGTGCAGACCACAGACCTTCTTAATGTAAAACAACCAGTATGAAGCCCAAGTGCTTAAACCAAAAGACTTAGAATATAACAGTTACAATTTAATAAAGCTTCTACCAAGCAGCAATAAGTGCAGCAGAATAAATAAAACTGAGTTATTTTAAGAAGAGGCAAAAGCAAAATAAAGAAGGAGGAAAAACAAATACAGTAAAAGCAGATCAATTTTTTTTTTTTTTTTTTTTTTTTTTTGTTAGTAAAGTGCAAGGAAAGATGAAGGAAGAAACTAAGGGGTTTGCCTTCTCAAATCTTCCTTCTGTATTATGTAGAGTGACAACTAGACTCAGAATATAGTCTCAATGCATTCGGTTAAGTGAACAAATGAAATGGTGACAGGAGGAGTGTTCAAATAGAGACTTAAAGGAGGGGCGTGCCCTTCCAGAGCCACTAACAATAACACCAAAACAAGAACAGGGAGGGAAGGTGGGGGCAAAAAATAAGAAGAATAAGTACAATTGTACATATTACAGAGATATTAAATTAAAATGCAGACAAAAAATGAGAAGAAACACTTATTTTTCCTCAATATAACAGCAGGCAGAAGGTCAAGCTCTCTGCAGCAGCCTGAGCAACAGCTATATCTGATTTAAAACACAGGACAGAAACCAAACAATGCAGATGCAGGAATACTTTGGCTGGATAAAACTAGTTCTGAAAACTTACTTCCACTACGAAAAAATACAAGTTCTCAATACAAAGGGTTTCACTACAACTGAGGTCAACACAAAGAGAATATGGAACTATAACACACAAGAAGAAGAATAAGTACAGTTGTACAGATTACACAGATATTAAAAAAATACAGACAAAAAATGAGAACAAACACTTATCTTTTTTCAATATTACAGCAGGCAGTAGGTCAAGCTGTCTGCAGAAGCCTGATCAATAGGTATATCTGATTTAAAACACAGGACAGAAACAAAACAATACAGATTCAGGAATACTTTGGCCAGATTAAACTAGTTCTGAAAACTTACTGCCAATAAGACAGCAGACACGGCCTCAAGACAAAGGACTTCACTACAACTGAGGTCAACACTAAGAGAATATAGAGCTATAACACACAAGAAGAAGAAGAAGTACATGTGTACAGATTAGAGATATTAAATCAAAATGCAGACAAAAAATGAGAATAAACACTTACCTTTCCTCAATATAACAGCAGGCAGAAGGTCAAGCTCTCTGCAGCAGCCTGAGCAACAGCTATATCTGATTTAAAATACAGGACAGAAACAAAACAATACAGATGCAGAAAAACATTGGCCAGATTAAACTAGTTCTGAAAACTTACTGCCACTACGAAAACAGACAAGGCCTCCAGACAAAGGATTTCACTACAACTGAGATCAACACTAAGAAATTATACAGCTATAACACACAAGAAGAAGGAAAATAAGCACAGTTGTACAGATTACAGAGATATTAAATCAAAATGAAAACAAAGAATAAGAATAAACACTTAACTTTTCTCAATATCACAGCAGGCAGTAGGTCATGCTCTCTGCAGCAGAATGAGCAACAGGTATATCTGATTTAAAACACAGGGCAGAAACCAAACAATACAGATGCAGGAATACTTTGGCCGGATTAAACTAGTTCTAAAAGCTTACTGCCACTAAGAAAACAGACAAAGCCTCCAGACAAAGGATTTCACTAAAACTGAGGTCAACACTAAGAGAAAATACAGCTATAACACACAAGAAGAAGAATAAGTACAGTTGCACAGACTACAGAGATATTAAATCAAAATGCAGACAAAAAATAAGAATAAACACTTAACTTTTCTCAATATCACAGTAGGCAGTGGGTCAAGTTCTCTGCAGATGCCTGAGCAACAGGTATGTCTGATTTAAAACACAGGACAGAAACCATACAAGACAGAGGCAGGGATACTTTGGCTTGATTAAACTATTTCTAAAAATGTACTGCCACTAAGAAAACAGACAAGGCATCTAGACAAAGGATTTCACTACAACTGAGGACAACACTAAGAGAATATACAGCTATAACACACGAGAAGAAGGATAACAAGTACAGTTATACAGACTACAGAGATATTATATCAAAATACAGACAAAGAATAAGAATAAACACTTAACTTTTCTCAATATCACAGCAGTCAGTAGGTCAAGTTCTTTGCAGAAGCCTGAGTAAAAGGGATATCTGATTTAAAACACAGGACAGAAACCAAACAATACAGATGCAGGAATACTTTAACCAGATTAAACTAGTTCTGAAAACTTACTGCCACTAAGAAAACAGACAAGGCCTCCAGACAAAGGCTTTCATTAAAACTGAGCTCAGCACTAAGAGAATATACAGCTATAACACATAAGAAGAAGAATAAGTACAGTTGTACAGATTACAGAGATATTAAATAAAAATGCAGACAAAAAATGAGAAAAAAACACTATTATTTTCTCAGTTATCATAGCTGGCAGTAGGTCAAGCTCTAAGCAGATGCCTGAGCAACAGGTATGTCTGATTTAAAACACATGACAGAAACCAAACAATACACATGCAGGAATACTTTGGCTGGATTAAACTAGTTCTGAAAACTTACTGCCACTAAGAAATCAGACAAGGCCTCCAGACATAGGATTTCACTAAAACAGAGGTCAACACTAAAAGAATATACAGCTATAACACACAAGAAGAAGAATAAGTACAGTTGGGCAGATTACAGAGATATTAAAACAAAATGCAGAAAAAATGAGAATAAACACTTATCTTTTCTCAATATCACAGCTGGCAGTAGGTCAAGCTCTCTGCAGCAGCCTGAGCAACAGGTATATCTGATTTAAAACACAGGACAGAAAACAAACAATACAGATGCAGGAATACTTTGTCAGGATTAATGTAGTTTTAAAAACTTACTGCCACTAAGAACACAGACAAGGCCTCCAGACAAAGGATTTCACTAAGACCGGGCTCAACACTAAGAGAATATACCGCTATAACACACAAGAAGAAGAATAAGTACAGTTGTACAGATTACAGAGATAGTAAATCAAAATGGAGACAAAAAATGAGAATAAACACTTATCTTTTCTCAGTATGACAGCTGGTGATTTAAAACACAGAACATAAACCAAACAATACAGATGCAGGAATACTTTGACCGGATTAAACTAGTTCTGAAAACTTACTGCCACTAAGAAAACAGACAAGGCCTCCAGACAAAGAATTTCACTACAACTGAGGTCAACACTAAGAGAATATACAGCTATAACACACAAGAAGAAGAAAAATAAGTACAGTTGCACAGACTACAGAGATATTAAATCAAAATGCAGACAAAGAATAAGAATAAACACTTAACTTTTCTCAATATCACAGCAGTCAGTAGGTCAAGCTCTCTGCAGCAGCCTGAGTAAAAGGGATATCTGATTTAAAACACTGGACAGAAACCAAACAATACAGATGCAGGAATACTTTGGACGGATTAAACTAGTTCTGAAAACTTACTGCCACTAAGAAAACAGACAAGGCCTCCAGACAAAGGCTTTCACTAAAACTAAGCTCAGTACTAAGAAAATATACCGCTATAACACATAAGAAGAAGAATAAGTACAGTTGTACAGATTACAGATATATTAAATCAAAATGCAGAGAAAAAATGAGAATAAACACTATTCTTTTCTCGGTTATCATAGCTGGCATTAGGTCAAGCTCTAAGCACTTGCCTGAGCAACAGGTATTTCTGATTTAAAACACAGGACAGAAAACAAACAATACAGATGCAGGAATACTTTGGCTGGATTAAACTATTTCTGAAAACTTACTGCCACTAAGAAAACAGACAAGGCCTCCAAAGGATTTCACTAAAACTGATGTCAACACTAAGAGAATATACAGCTATAACACACATGAAGAAGGAAAATAAGTACAGTTGTACAGACTACAGAGATATTAAATCAAAATGCAGACAAAGAATAAGAATAAACACTTAACTTTTCTCAATATCACAGCAGGCAGTGGGTCAAGTTCTCTGCAGCAGACTGAGTAAAAGGGATATCTGATTTAAAACACAGGACAGAAACCAAACAAGACAGATGCAGGAATACTTTGGCCAGATTAAACTATTTCTAAAAATGTACTGCCACTAAGAAAACAGACAAGGCATCCAGACAAAGGATTTCACTACAACTGAGGTCAACACTAAGAGAATATACAGCTATAACACACAAGAAGAAGGATAATAAGTACAGTTGTACAGACTACAGAGATATTATATCAAAATGCAGACAAAGAATAAGAATAAACACTTAACTTTTCTCAATATCACAGCAGTCAGTAGGTCAAGTTCTTTGCAGAAGCCTGAGTAAAAGGGATATCTGATTTAAAACACAGGACAGAAACCAAACAATACAGATGCAGGAATACTTTGGCCAGATTAAACTAGTTCTGAAAACTTACTGCCACTAAGAAAACAGACAAGGCCTCCAGACAAAGGCTTTCATTAAAACTGAGCTCAGCACTAAGAGAATATACAGCTATAACACATAAGAAGAAGAATAAGTACAGTTGTACAGATTACAGAGATATTAAATAAAAATGCAGACAAAAAATGAGAAAAAAACACTATTATTTTCTCAGTTATCATAGCTGGCAGTAGGTCAAGCTCTAAGCAGATGCCTGAGCAACAGGTATGTCTGATTTAAAACACATGACAGAAACCAAACAATACACATGCAGGAATACTTTGGCTGGATTAAACTAGTTCTGAAAACTTACTGCCACTAAGAAATCAGACAAGGCCTCCAGACATAGGATTTCACTAAAACAGAGGTCAACACTAAAAGAATATACAGCTATAACACACAAGAAGAAGAATAAGTACAGTTGGGCAGATTACAGAGATATTAAAACAAAATACAGACAAAAAATGAGAATAAACACTAATCTTTTATCAATATCACAGCTGGCAGTAGGTCAAGCTCTCTGCAGCAGCCTGAGCAACAGGTATATCTGATTTAAAACACAGGACAGAAACCAAACAATAGAGACGCAGGAATACTTTGTCAGGATTAAAGTAGTTTTGAAAACTTACTGCCACTAAGAAAACAAATAAGGCCTCCAGACAAAGGATTTCACTATGACCGGACTCAACACTAAGAGAATATAACGCTATAACACACAAGAAGAAGAATAAGTACAGTTGTACAGATTACAAAGATAGTAAATCAAAATGGAGACAAAAAATGAGAATAAACAGTTATCTTTTCTCAGTATGACAGCTGGTGATTTAAAACACAGGACAGAAACCAAACAATACAGATGCAGGAATACTTTGGACGGATTAAACTAGTTCTGAAAACTTACTGCCACTAAGAAAACAGACAAGGCCTCCAGACAAAGAATTTCACTACAACTGAGGTCAACACTAAGAGAATATACAGCTATAACACACAAGAAGAAGAAAAATAAGTACAGTTGCACAGACTACAGAGATATTAAATCAAAATGCAGACAAAGAATAAGAATAAACACTTAACTTTTCTCAATATCACAGCAGTCAGTAGGTCAAGCTCTCTGCAGCAGCCTGAGTAAAAGGGATATCTGATTTAAAACACTGGACAGAAACCAAACAATACAGATGCAGCAATACTTTGGATGGATTAAACTAGTTCTGAAAACTTACTGCCACTAAGAAAACAAACAAGGCCTCCAGACAAAGGCTTTCACTAAAACTGAGCTCAGCACTAAGAAAATATACCGCTATAACACATAAGAAGAAGAATAAGTACAGTTGCACAGATTACAGATATATTAAATCAAAATGCAGAGAAAAAACTGAGAATAAACACTATTCATTTCTCGGTTACCATAGCTGGCATTAGGTCAAGATCTAAGAAGATGCCTGAGCAACAGGTATGTCTGATTTAAAACACAGGACAGAAAACAAACAATACAGATGCAGGAATACTTTGGCTGGATTAAACTATTTCTGAAAATGTACTGCCACTAAGAAAACAGACAAGGCCTCCACACATAGGATTTCACTAAAACAGAGGTCAACACTAAAAGAATATACAGCTATAACACACACAAAAAAGAATAAGTACAGTTGTGCAGATTACAGAGATATTAAAGCAAAATGCAGAAAAAATGAGAATAAACACTAAACTTTTATCAATATCACAGCTGGCAGTAGGTCAAACTCTCTGGAGCAGCCTGAGCAACAGGTATATCTGATTTAAAACACAGGACAGAAACCAAACAATACAGATGCAGGAATACTTTGTCCGGATTAAACTAGTTTTGAAAACTTACTGCCACTAAGAAAACAGACAAGGCATCCAGACAAAGGATTTCACTACAACTGACGTCAACACTAAGCGAATATACAGCTATAACACACAATAAGAAGAATAAGAGTTGCACAGATTACAGAGATATTAAATAAAAATGCAGACAAAAAATGAGAATAAACACTAATCTTTTCTCAATATCACAGCTGGAAGTAGGTCAAGTTTTCTGCAGCAGCCTGAGCAACAGGTATATCTGATTTAAAACACAGGACATAAACCAAACAATATTCTTTTCTCAGTTATCATAGCTGGCAGTAGGTTAAGCTCTAACCAGATGTCTGAGCAACAGGTATGTCTGATTTAAAACACATGACAGAAACCAAACAATACACATGCAGGAATACTTTGGCTGGATTAAACTAGTTCTGAAAACTTACTGCCACTAAGAAATCAGACAAGGCCTCCAGACATAGGATTTCACTAAAACAGAGGTCAACACTAAAAGAATATACAGCTATAACACACAAGAAGAAGAATAAGTACAGTTGGGCAGATTACAGAGATATTAAAACAAAATGCAGAAAAAATGAGAATAAACACTTATCTTTTCTCAATATCACAGGTGGCAGTAGGTCAAGCAGCCTGAGCAACAGGTATATCTGATTTAAAACACAGGACAAAAACAAACAATACAGATGCAGGAATACTTTGGCAGAATTAAACTATTTCTAAAAATGTACTGCCACTAAGAAAACAGACAAGGCCTCCAGACAAAGGATTTCACTACAGCTTAGGTCAACACTAAGAGAATTTATAGCTATAACACACAAGAAGAAGAATAAGTACAGTTGTACAGATTACAGAGATATTATATCAAAATGCAGACAAAAATGAGAATAAACACTTATCTTTTCTCAGTATCAGAGCTGGCAGTAGGTCAAGCTCTCTGCAGCAACCTGAGCAACAGGTATATCTGATTTAAAACACAGGACAGAAACCAAACAATACAGATACAAGAATACTTTTGCCGGATTAAACTAGTTCTGAAAACTTACTGCCACTAAGAAAACAGACAAGGCCTCATGACAAAGGATTGCACTACAACTCAGGTCAACACTAAGAGAATATACAGCTATGACACACAATAAGAAGAATAAGTAGAGAAAAAGGATATAAAAAAATAAAAAAAATTAAATATAATCTTTCTTAAAACCTGGATAATCTAACAGAAAAGGACAAAAAACAACAAAAAAAAAGGGAAAACTTTCCAATTAAACTATAAAATTCCCCAACTAAGAAAAAACAATCCAGACAAAAATAAAAATTTATAAATAAGAAAATCAGAAAACAATAAGAAAAAAAAAATGGTAAATTTAAAATAAACAAAAAGACAAAAAGGAAACACTTATTTTCTAATTAACGGAATAAATTTTAAAAGCGAAAAGGGAATATTTAAAAACGACAAAACCCAAACAAAAGAGCAAAAAAAGGGGATTAAACTATTCTAAAAATTACGATAAAAAACAGACAAGGAACAAAGTTTCAAACAGCCCAACAAAAAGAAATAGATAAACACAAAAAAATAAACGGGATCGGGAATTAATCAAAGGGAAAAAATATGATAAAAAACAACAAACCAAAATAGGTCAAAACCTTGGCCCCAACGGGTAAAATTTTAAAAACCCCAAGGAAGAAACCAAAAATACAGAGAAATACTTGGCGAAAAAGTAAAACTTACTCCACAAGAAAAAAGGCCCTGAAAAGGTTTCACAACGGAACATAAAAATATACATATAACAAAAAAAAATAAGAAATTGAAATTGATTTAAATCAAAAGACAAAAAAATAAAACATCTTTCAAAATTTTATTTGCCACCTAAAAAAACAGCCAAAAAGAAAATAAAATTTCATTAAAATTTTTAAAAAAAACAAAGAAAAACCCCTTTTTCAAAAAGG